>NW_026086701.1:0-13254 GCF_022539395.1 Myiozetetes cayanensis | reverse complement strand
CAGCATGATTTCATGCTCAACTGCCAGTGATTGTAGTGAAACCCAGAGGGCAATCACAAGAGTTAGAGAACTCTAATGTGAAGGAAAAACCTTCTGTATTTCCCAACATACTAGTCTGATAGAGCAAAGGGAACTTCTGCAAAAAGAAAAGTCAGTTGAAGATAACGAGGCATAAATCCACTTTATAGGGGGAAGAAAGTTGATAGATAAATTAGTAAACAGCTTTTCAAAACATACATACCAACAAAAAAATGCTCCTGGAATAAAAATAAAGGCCAATGTTTGCAAACACAGGCCAAAAGAAGGGAGAAAAGAGAGGAAAGAGGAGGAGAGAAGAAAAAGAGAAAGAAAGAAAAGGAAGCAGAGGCAAAGCCCCAGTGCCTGTCCTTGCAGCAGGAGTGCTGTACACTTATTGCACCTCAAGGAATTTTAGAGGGAGGATTCATATCCAGAATGGAACAATCACCTTGGTTGTGCACTGGCAAACTCATATTCTGTAATTCCAAGAGCTCCCACTATGGCACTGAGGACACGACTGACTTTGTATTCATTAACAAATTGGTGACCACTCTGAGAAAGTTCTGCTAACTGTGATTTTCCAATTTGTAATTCCCTTTTGTGGAGCACAGGAACCAATACAGTCAATTCCTCTGCCCCAACACTGTCCAATCACTGAAAAATGCAAAAAAATATAAAAGTTTTTGATCCATTTATGGTTAAATATTATTTTTCTCCAACAGCAGCTGGCTGCTGCAATACCCCACCAGCAATCTGGAAGTTGGGAGTCCTTTGTCTGGATGAAAGTATGGAGTGTGTCTTTGTACTGACAGAATAGCAAATTAATAGGTTAAGAACTTTTAAAACAGAAAACAGGCTGGGGCAGGCAAATCTTGTAACCTACAAAGAGGATGAGAGAAAACATTTGCTGGCAAAGATAAGAAGCAGAGTAGGATTTTTAACATTCTAATTTTTGTTTGATTGTCCTGGGAGAAAATTACAAACCCATTTATACAAATTATATATATATATATATATATAAAATGTATATAAACAAATGAACTTCAGAGCTAGTATTATTATTTGTTGATTTTGGGGACTTTAAAATAAGACAATATCAAATCAAAGGTCTCATTTAGTATCCTGCTTGCAGTTCTGTCTAGTAGCCCATCTATGGCATAGGGCAGATAAAATATGATCTTTGCAATTATATAGGCCTGTAATTTCTGAAAGTCCATGTTTAAGAACCTCTGGAATTGGTTGCATGTTCAAAACCATTGTGCTTCACACCAGCTGATGAATAATTCTGATCTTAATTTTGCTATGTTATATATTTTTGCTCCTTGGGAGTTTAGTGGTTATTCCTGCAATAATTTGTGTTATAATAGATTTTTAAAAATACCCATGTTGTGATAAATATTTATCACAGACCCTTTAGGGGATTTGTTCTCCCATCTGAAGAGGTTTAGTCTTGCTTCTTTAATTTCTTGTAGAGATCTTGTCTCATAGGTTTTATCAGTAATGTCAGCCTCTATACCTTTTTTGGTTCTCCTTTATATTTTAAGCCTAAGCTATCAAAATTTTTGGATTGTGAATAATTTATGTAGTGACATAGTCGTGTTTTTTATTTTCAGTAACTTTTAATGCTCCGCTTCCCTTTTGGAACAGTTCTGTTCTTATTTGAATGCATCCAAAGAACAATCCAAAGTGAAAACAGTAGCATAGATGCATATCCTGATGTTGTTACTTGTCCATTGGCATTTCTTTGGCATTCAGCATTATTTCATTTATTATTTTATTACCCTTAATATTGTGAAGTTCTTTGGCAGCTTTTCATATAACTGCTTTATTTCATTATCTGGAATGTTTCTGAATAATCAGCAAACTTTTTTTACCTCAGCTTTCTTTTGTTCTTCTGGACCCCATGTGTTGAATAGTCTGTGTCTTAACACAAATCCTTCCATAATTCCTTTGGTACCTTTCCTATTCTGGTAACAAGTCTTTCTCCTTCTCCACTATACACCATCTTTAAACTGTCAATAGTCCTTAAGAGAAACTTCTCCTTTATCCTTTGCCATATCTCTTCTCTTCTGAGCCTTTAGAAATGGATCATGTTAAAAAAAAAATAATTAAAAAATAATTCTCTGGATCACTCTTTTGAACCTGACCTTGGAGTCCCTTAATCAAATGGATCAGTAAGGGTGGGTACACTCCATAAAAGTATATCAGATTTATCAATTTGCACAGAAATTTTGTTCTTTATTCAGATTTCTACAAATGTGTGAGTATAGGGGTCAGAATGGCTCATCTGTGCTCATGAAATTGTCCCTGGGTCCCATTTTTAACTCAGATGTTGTGTTTAACACCCTCTGTTCAGCTGTTGAAGGAGTTTAACCAACAGATAACCCACCATCCTGGGGGTCCAGCCGTTTCAGATTTAATTACTTTAGAACTTTTAGGTGAATAATTTCTTCTACTGTCAACTTTTGATGGCTTTATAAAATTTCTTTTCCCCCTGAAACCTCTTTCATTGACATTTCAAACTGAACAGACCCAGAACTCATAATTTTTAGAGCATGGCCCTGATGTCATGAATGTCCCCAGCTTTCATAGTAAGCACTGGTGTGAAGAGTCCCTTTAGTTCTGTGGTGGCCTTAATTTCCATGAGTTCTCTTTTTTCTCCTTGATCATCTGTCAGCCCTACCAACCCTGGCAGGTTTTAAACTTCTGATGCCTTTGAAAAAGCTTTTATTTTTAGCATTTATGCCTTGAGCAATTTCCTCCTGAACCTTTTTTGGCCTTCATTATTATGACTTTATGTGCAACTTAGCAGGGTTCAAATGGGAAAACTGATGGAAAATAGTGACAAATTTAATTTTCCTAGTTGTTCTACAGTCATTCTCCCATCCCTCCATTTTTTCTGGAGCTCTTACACATCCATGAAAAAGAAGTGAACACAGAGGTATTGATGTACAAGACCTGTTGACTGTCTTTGATAGTTCACATCAGGATATAGAAAGGAAGATTCAGTGGGGTCTGGGAGGTGGAGTAACCTGCCTGTGGGGGCCAGGTTTTTATGCCTGCATCACCTTCTTATCCTTTTTACTCCCTTTCCACCCTATAGAGGTATCTTAGTGAAAGGCTGGGAGAGTTGGGATTATTCAGCCTGGAGAGGAGAAGCTTTGGGGTGACCAAATTGTGGCCTTGCAGTGCCTGAAGGGGCCAACAGGAAAGATGGAGTGTCATAGTTCGTATTCTTTAGCAAGGAATTTTTCTTTCCTTTCCTCCTGCCGTGTGTGTGTGCTCTGTGATGGGCCAATTAGTTGAACAAAAGAAGCCCTTAATGATGGAGATTAGTTGCCCTGACAACGAAGGGGGGAGTTGGCTGATGTGTGACTGGAAGGGGGTGGAGGCTGGGGGGGAGGAGACTCGCTCTCTCTCTCGGCGGGTGAGAGGCTGCTGCGGGCTGCAGACACTGCCAGGCTCGCTTGTTTTTCCTGTCGGAGGGGAGTTTCTGGCTGCTGCTCTTGGCTCACCTCTGGCTAACTGCAAGCCCTGCCTACAACGGACCCTAATCAGCTGAAGTTTGTGAGTTTTCTTCCATTGGGAGAACTTTCTGTTTTATTGCTGTTGTCTTCCCCTTCCCCCCCCCCCCCTCCTCCCGGTGGCAGCCAAGGATCCAACAGCGCCACCTGGTGACGGGCACTGGACATTACAAGTTCTACTCCTCCCGTGATCCAACAGCGCCACCTGGTGACTACAATAGGACACTACAAGTTTTTTACACCTTCAGTGACCCAACAGCGCCACCTGGTGAATGGTACAGGACATTACAAATTTTGCATCTCCAGTGACCCGACGGCGCCCCCTGCTGACTGTGGTTGGAACTGCACCAAAGGGTGCAAGAAATTGAACTATTTTCTTTTTGCCGGTTTATCGGTTTTGTTCTTAAAGGGGATTATTGGTGGGTATAGGAGTATTACTTAGTTATTTCACTTGGGGTTTGTTTTTTTTTTTTTTTTTTTTTTTTTTTTTTTTTTTTTTCCTGTGTTCCTGTTAATACACACATACCTTTTAATAAAGGGCTGTTATTTTCCCTTTTCCATAATTTGTTTTCCTTCAATCGGAGCCTCTTAATTTTGGATTTATAATTGGAAAGAGAAGTTTGGGTCTTTTCCTCCTAATTCATCCTCAGCAAAAGACCCTTGTCTCATTTAAACTGGGACATCTTTTGGCGCCCAACGTGGGGCCCGAGAGAGGAAAAGTGGAAAAGGAATAACTGCCCTTGTGTGACTTTATATGTGTTTGTGAACCTATAGGCACCATGAAGTCTAAGATCGCTGCTTTTCTGTGGTATATAATTATGCCGAAATCTATGTCCCACCTGTCGATGTTTTTCAGCTCAGACACTATGACCCTCCTTGCAATAAGTATGTTTGAGATCTCGCACTGGTTTTATGACATAGTAAACTCAGTACCTGTTATTTTCCTTCGGGAAATGTTCTCAAGGATATATTACTGCTCTAACCTACACTGTCTCCTTTGGGGTTTTAAGGATAATGGCACCTATTCCTATGGAGAAACACAGGGGAGTATATTTGCCCAACCCTTCATACATTTTCCCTTTGGTTCCACTACAATAGCTTCTGAGAGATTTAAACTCTCTTTAGATGTAAGAGACATTTTACTTTTGGGGCTTCTCGTGCAAGGTGTCATATCTATTGCCACGGTGTCATATCTAATATTCGTAGTTAGGCCCAGGATTTACCAGGACCAAAAGGTGCTCGGTATGGTGCAGCCCTCACAGGGAAAAGGAAAAGATGAAAGTGAGAGGTCTGATACAAGGGTGACTCCAGATAAGGCCAGTTCCAAGGAACCAAACAAGTCAATGGAGGTTGCCCCTATCCAAAAGAGGAAATATAAGACCAAATCAGTTCGCCCAGTAGATGATGATGGGGAGGCAGGACCCTCACAGGTAGCCAACCCGGAGCCAGAAATCATCACTGAGTCCTTATCATATGACAACCTCCGGAAATTACGGTCAGATGTCATGCGTCACTCGAATGAGCCCATACTGACCTGGATGATTCGAGTCTGGGACTCCACGGGTGATACCATAAACCTTGATGGCGGTGAAGCAAGGTTCTTGAGGTCTATTGCCCAGGATGTGGGCATTGAAGAGGCATTTGTGAGAGAATCAAAACCCCTGTCTCTCTGGGCACGGCTGCTGGACGCTGTGAGAGAGAGGTTCGTTTACAGAGAGGCTTTGCAGGCAGACCATTTGGTGAAAAGCTGGAATACCATGGAGGAGGGGATCCGACGCCTGAGGGAAATGGCACTGTTGGAGGTTCTGTTTGGAAGAGATATGCAAGCTAATCACGATCCTGACAAGGTTAGGTTTACACCATACATGTGGTGGACCTTCATACGTATGGGGCCATCTGCACACGTCAGTTACTTGACATCATTGGAGGCTGGGGAAAAGAGTGAGCCAGTGGTGTTTATAGCAAATAAACTTCGGATGTACGACAGTATGGTCCAAGGATCACTACAAGCCCGCGTTTCCTCCGTAGAGACCTCGATCAATAACCTGACTAACATAGCTACAAAATTACAAGATCAACAGGAGAAAATCCTAGAAAAGATTGAGAGAAACAGCTCCCAGGTGGCACCAGTGAGAACCGGGCGCCCCCCAGCTAGAGAGGGTAGACAGACCTCACGAACTGAGCTGTGGTATTTCCTATCTGGCCATGGAGAAGACATGAGACAGTGGGACAGGAAACCTACCCATGTCTTGGCAGCCCGAGTACAAGAGTTGAAGGACCAGAGAAAAACAAAGTCCGTGAAAGTGAGTGCAGTGCCAGTATCCCGTGGGCAGGGATCTGACCCACTAGAAGGTACCTCCCGCCGGTATTTGCAGACGGAAAACTGTGACGAGCAGGATAGAGACCAGTATTAGAGGGGCCCTGCCTCTAGCCAGGTAGAGGCACGGGACAACCGTGTCTATTGGACGGTGTGGATCCGATGGCCTGGCACATCAGACCCACAAGAATATAAGGCTTTGGTTGACACTGGCGCTCAATGTACGTTAATGCCCTCAGGACATGTGGGACCAGAGGCTATTTCCATTTCTGGGGTGACAGGAGGGTCGCAGCAGTTGACCGTGCTGGAAGCTGAAGTGAGCTTGACCGGGAAGGAGTGGCAGAAACACCCCATTGTGACTGGTCCAGATGCCCCATGTATCCTGGGCATTGACTACCTTAGGAATGGGTATTTCAAAGACCCCAAGGGACATAGATGGGCTTTTGGAATAGCTGCTGTGGAGACAGAGGCTGCTAAGCAGTTGAATTCACTACCTGGCCTCTCGGAGAACCCTTCTGCTGTGGGACTGTTGAAGGTTGAGGAACAGCGAGTGCCAATTGCCACTACAATAGTGCACCGTCGGCAGTACCGAACAAACCGAGACTCTGTGATTCCCATCCATAAGATGATCCGTGAGCTGGAGAGCCAAGGAGTGATCAGCAGGATCCACTCCCCCTTCAACAGCCCCATCTGGCCTGTGCGTAAGTCCGACGGAGAATGGAGACTGACTGTGGACTATCGTGGCCTGAATGAAGCCACCCCGCCGCTGAGTGCTGCTGTTCCAGACATGTTGGAGCTCCAGTACGAGCTGGAGTCTAAGGCAGCGAGGTGGTACGCCACTATTGACATTGCGAATGCATTCTTCTCCATTCCCTTGGCAGCAGAGTGCAGGCCGCAGTTTGCTTTCACGTGGAGGGGCGTGCAGTACACATGGAACCGACTGCCCCAGGGGTGGAAACACAGTCCCACCATCTGCCACGGATTGATCCAGGCTACACTAGAGAAAGGTGAAGCCCCAGAACACCTGCAGTACATTGATGACATCATTGTATGGGGGGACACAGCAGAAGAGGTCTCTGAGAAAGGAAAAAAGATCATACAGATTCTCCTGGAAGCTGGGTTTGCCATTAAAAAGAGTAAAGTCAAGGGACCTGCCCGAGAGATCCAGTTCCTGGGAGTAAAGTGGCAAGATGGACGTCGTCAAATCCCGACTGAAGTCATCGATAAAATCACAGCAATGGCCCCACCAACTAGCAAGAAGGAAACACAAGCTTTCCTGGGTGCCATAGGTTTTTGGAGAATGCATATCCCCGAGTACAGCCAGATCGTAAGCCCTCTCTATCTGGTAACCCGCAAGAAGAATGATTTCCAGTGGGGTCCTGAACAACAGCAAGCATTTGAACAGATTAAACAGGAGATTGCCCATGCTGTAGCCCTTGGGCCAGTCAGGACAGGACCAGATGTGAAGAATGTGCTCTACTCTGCATCTGGGGATAAGGGCCTCTCCTGGAGCCTCTGGCAGAAGGTGCCTGGCGAGACCCGAGGCCGCCCACTTGGATTCTGGAGCCGAAGCTACAGGGGATCGGAAACCAATTACACTCCAACAGAAAAAGAGATCCTAGCAGCTTATGAGGGAGTACAAGCTGCCTCAGAGGTGATTGGCACAGAAGAACAGCTCCTCCTGGCACCTCGGCTGCCAGTGTTGAGTTGGATGTTCAAAGGGAAGACGCCCTCTACTCATCATGCCACTGATGCCACCTGGAGCAAATGGACTGCCCTGATCACGCAGCGCGCCCGCATTGGAAACCCAAATCGCCCTGGGATCCTAGAAATCATCACGAACTGGCCGGAAGGTGAGGATTTTAGTCTAGCAGAAGAAGAAGAAGGAGAGCAGGTGGTACGGGCAGAGGAAGCCCCAGCATACAACCAACTACCAGAAGAAGACATACGCTACGCACTCTTTACTGATGGTTCCTGCCGTATTGTAGGGATGAAACGTAAATGGAAAGCAGCTGTATGGAGTCCCACACGACAAGTTGCAGAAGCTATGGAAGGAGAGGGTGAATCAAGCCAATTCGCAGAGCTCAAAGCTGTCCAGTTGGCACTGGACATTGCTGAACGAGAGAAGTGGCCAAAACTTTACCTCTACACGGACTCATGGATGGTGGCCAATGCCCTGTGGGGGTGGTTGGACAGATGGAAGAAGACCAATTGGAAACGTAGGGGAAAACCCATCTGGGCCGCTGATATATGGCAAGACATCGCTACCCGGGTAGAGAAGCTGATTGTGAGGGTCCGCCACGTAGATGCCCACGTGCCCAAAAATCGAGCCAATGAAGAACATCGCAACAATGAACGGGCAGACCGAGCTGCACAAGTTGAGGTGTCACAGGTGGACCTAGACTGGCAGCACAAAGGTGAACTGTTCTTAGCACGATGGGCTCATGATGCCGCCGGCCATCAAGGCAGAGATGCCACCTACAAATGGGCACGAGACCGAGGGGTGGATCTAACCATGGATGCTATCTCTCAGGTTATCCATGACTGTGAGACATGCGCTGCCATTAAACAGGCTAAGAGACTGAAACCCCTATGGTATGGTGGACGGTGGAATAAATACAGGTATGGGGAGGCTTGGCAGGTTGATTATATCACACTGCCACAGACCCGTCAAGGTAAGCACTATGTGCTCACCATGGTGGAAGCCACCACTGGATGGCTGGAGACGCATCCGGTGCCTCACGCCACTGCCAGAAATACCATCCTGGGCCTCGAAAAACAGGTCCTGTGGCGGCACGGCACCCCAGAGCGGATTGAGTCAGATAATGGGACACACTTCAAAAATAGTTTAGTTACCACCTGGGCGAAAGAGCATGGCATTGAGTGGGTCTATCACATACCATACCATGCAGCAGCTGCCGGGAAGGTTGAACGGTGCAATGGACTGTTGAAGACTACCCTGAAAGCATTAGGTGGAGGGACTTTCAAACACTGGGATCAACATCTAGCAAAGGCTACATGGTTAGTCAACACTAGAGGCTCCGTCAATCGAGCCGGCCCTGCCCAATCAGAGTCCCTTCACACTGTAGACGGGGACAAAGTCCCAGTGGTTCACATGAGAGGTATGTTAGGTAAAACAGTTTGGGTTAACCATGCCTCGAGCAAAGGCAAATCCATTCGTGGAGTTGTCTTTGCCCAAGGACCTGGTTGCACATGGTGGGTGATGCAAGAAGATGGAGAAACCCGGTGCATACCCCAAGGAGATATTATCTTAGGGTAAACAGGTCATAATTCTACCCATATTTGTATCTATATGTATTTGTGAATATGTACATAGTCTAGAATGATGTATGTATATGTGGAGTTAAAAAAGGTTCCATTTGATAGATGTATGGTGGCATGAGAAAAGGAAAAAAAAATTAGGGGTGGATAATGTCATAGTTCGTATTCTTTAGCAAGGAATTTTTCTTTCCTTTCCTCCTGCCGTGTGTGTGTAGCTCTGTGATGGGCCAATTAGTTGAACAAAAGAAGCCCTTAATGATGGAGATTAGTTGCCCTGACTGCTTGAGAGGGGGGAGTTGGCTGATGTGTGACTGGAAGGGGAGTGGAGGCTGGGGGGAGGGAGACTCGCTCTCTCTCTCTCGGCCGGAGTGAGAGGCTGCTGCGGGCTGCAGACACTGCCGGAGCTCCTTTGTTTTTCCTGTCGGAGGGAGTTTCTGGCACTGCTGCTCTTAGCTCCACCTCGGCTGACTGTAAGCCCCTGCCCCCTAACGGACCCCTAATCAGCGCTGAAGTTTGTGAGTTTTCTTCCATTGGGAGAACTTTCTGTTTATTGCTGTTGTCTTCCCTTCCCCCCTCCTCCCGGTGGCAGCCAAGGATCCAACAGCGCCACCTGGTGGCGGGCACTGGACATTACAAGTTCTACTCTCCTCCCGTGATCAACAGCGCCACCTGGTGACTACAATGGGACACTACAAGTTTTTACACCTTCAGTGACCCAACAGCGCCACCTGGTGAATGGTACAGGACATTACAAATTTTGCATCTCCAGTGACCCGACGGCGCCCCCTGCTGACTGTGGTTGGAACTGCACCAAAGGGTGCAAGAAATTGAACTATTTTCTTTTTGCCGGTTTATCGGTTTTGTTCTTAAAGGGGATTATTGGTGGGTATAGGAGTATTACTTAGTTATTTCACTTGGGTTTTTTTTTTTTAATTTTTTTTTTTTTTTTTTTTTTTCCCGTGTTCCTGTTAATACACACATACCTTTTAATAAAGGGCTGTTATTTTCCCTTTTCCATAATTTGTTTTCCTTCAATCGGAGCCTCTTAATTTTGGATTTATAATTGGAAAGAGAAGTTTGGGTCTTTTCCTCCTAATTCATCCTCAGCAAAAGACCCTTGTCTCATTTAAACTGGGACATGGAGAGAGACTATTGACAAGGGTCTGGAGGGACAGGACAGGGGGGAATGGCTTCCCAATGCCAGAGGGCAGGGATAGATGGGATATTGGAAGGAATTGTTGGCTGTGAGGGTGGGCAGGCCTGGCACAGCTTGCCCAGAGAAGCTGTGGCTGCCCCATCCCTGGAAGTGTCCAAGGCTAGGTTGGATGGGATTTGGAGCAACCTGGGCTGGTGGAAGGTATCCCTGCCCATGGCAGGGGGTGGGACTGGGTGATCTACAAGGTTCCTTCTCACCCAAACAATTCTGTGATTATGAATCCATGATTGGTTGCAGGATCTTTTCCAGCTTATGATTGCTGAGGCACAGTCACTGCTTTTTATTCTGCTTGCAGATGTTCTATGGGGACTTGAAAGCATTCATATGATAATTAAGTAAGTTGAGATTGTTGGAATATGAATAAACAAGTTTGTAAATACCAATTATATGCATTTATTGAGTGTGAGTTGAACAAATGTTTCTAAGTGCTGGATATGAGAAAGGAGTTCAGTTACAAACTAAGTCTTAAAACCCTCTGCCTTGGGACTTCATAAGTAAAAGAGAAAGAAATCATTCCTACATTGCATCCACACAATCTCTTTTTCTCATAGCTTTCTGTATCTCAGAAATCATATTTGGAGTGACACCATTGCCCAGGTACAGCTCTTTTTGGCTGGAATAGCCTTTCATGCAGCAGAGCAGCAGCGAGACTAAAATTTGATTTTTCCAGATACATTTTTTTATAATATGTCAGGCACTTCTGAAGACTTTGGGGATGCTTCCTGTGACAAGGTGAAATGTAACACCAAAATATTCCGAGCTTTCAACTGGAACTTCACAGCCCTTTGTACACAGCTGATTTTCAGAGCTGCACATTTGTGCCTGTTGTCACCCCGAGCCAACAAAAAGTACTTCCATCATATATTTTCTGCATTTAGAACACACATCGAGTTTATTTCTGACTAAAAATTAATGAAAGACTTTCTGACATCTAGAAATAATTAAAGAAATTATACCAAACCCATTCTTGTTTGGGCAGTTCCACCATGTAATATTTTAGTTTTGAACTCTTATTAATTCATATTTATAAATTCCAACTCCTCAAATGAATCTACATAGCATTCATAGACCCTTTTCCTTACTGGTATTCCCATACTAGTATTCAATCTTCTGATATTTCAGTGGTTGCTGTTCTTCACTCTCTTTTACACAGCATTTACACAGTGAAGCTGAATAGTTGATCCACCAGCCAACCGAGTTTTCTATCACCAGATCTTTTAATTTGTTAAAAATAAACTTAAAGAAACTTAAAACCCCCTCAAAACAAAAAACATCCACTTAAAAAAACCACAAACACCACAAAACCCCCCCAATAAAAACACACACACACACAAAAGTCAAAACCAAAACCAAGCAAAACCAAAACAAACCCACTAACAAACTAACAAACCCACCCACAAACTAACAAACAAAAAAACCCCAAACAAACAAAAAGAAAAAAAACCCAAACCTAAAACTCTGCAGTTTATAGTGAAGTTTTCTAATCATGTGCTAAAAAGAGGAGTGGAAAAAGAACTTCAGGTTGTCCATTTCTCATTTGCTTTGTGTACGGCTCTAAGTGCCAGGTTATAAAGTTTAAGAGAAGTTGGGAAATGATCGTTTTTGGACCACTCAGAAGCGTGTTAGGTTAATCCTCTTTAACTGCCAGATTCTTCAATAATATTCAGACATACATGATGATTATTAATGAAAAGAAGTTTGATTATTATCAAAAAGGTGACTATCAATGAAGAGAATTCTGGGTTTCCATGGAAATCAAAGCAATCCATATAATGTCTTTAATCTGATTATATACAGACCTGATAGCAACTAACATAAGAAAAATCTCGGGGTTTTTTTCTGCAATTATGAATGCTTTATATGCTGCCATTTTTATGATACCTTTTGCCCCAGAAGTGTTATAAGGTTATTTCAAGAATTTGGAAGGGAGAACGTAGGTCCCTATTTAGGGAAAAAACCAAACAGCATCTTAAAGATGCTGTAAAAGTTTAATTTCAGACACAGGATATAAACCCCAAATTGTTTGAATTTTACTCAGTTTTTTTTCCTGCATCTTTCTCCCACCTTTCCTTTCAAGAGGGGCTGGTCACCTGTGTTTAGATCCCAAGGTAAGTCCTTCACTTACTGCAGGCTGTTGTTCCAACGCGTGTCACATCTTCAAATCTATTACAGAGTAAGGTGACATTAATCTGCCAACCCCTCCTCCCAAGTTGCTGACTTTTTTGGAGGCCTGAGGCAAACACATGTGCCCAGTCACTCCAGGATTTGCCAGTGTTCCTGCAGTGCACCGAGTCTACCCCAGCAGCTGTTGTTTAGTGATAGATCAGTGAAGCAAAAAATTATGCTGGTATAAAAAATAGATCTTGGAACCGCAGCTCTCATTCTTATGCCTCTGTTCTGCATTAGTGGCGAGCCTGTGGGATTCATTTAGCTGTAATCATTTGTTGCTGAGGGGCAGAGTGTCTTTCAGACGGTGGTGATGGAGTCACCTTTGAAACAAGTGCAAATGAGTGGGGATCATTCACCAGTCCGTCCTCCCCGGGTTGCACTTCATACCTGGCACGGACTTCAAGAGCCTGCTCGGAATGTGGAGCACAAACATAAATATCAACAAAGGTGGTTTATTTTTTTTATCTCTATTTTTTTCTGAGACAGTTTAATTAGTTTACCGTCTGGATTTGCACTCCTTTATTGAGGACTGACAGACACACAAAGCAAACTCCAGGAGGCAAAGTCTGTTTCTGTTAAAATTCTGTTTGCACGGAGGGTGAAAAGGACCTGTGAGGTGTCTGCTCTCAACTCGGAGCCAGTAATAGTGGTCAATGGCTCGGATTAACTGGAGAACTATTCCCACAGGATACTTACAGTTGTTGGGGGTGAGGTTCTTAGATTCAGCT
>NW_026086700.1:0-13300 GCF_022539395.1 Myiozetetes cayanensis | reverse complement strand
GGAGTTGGTGCCAAGGAGCTGAAACCTACAGGTCCAGCCTTTAGTGGAGGAAGCTCAGATTTGCCCAAGTCTGCTTTAAAGTGACAGTGACAGGGGTGACATCAGACTGTGACCTGTCACTGCTGGGGTTTCACAGGGCTCCATCTTGGGCCCTGTGCTCTCCAACATCTCCATCAATGACTTGGACACAGCACTGGAAGGGACACTGAGCAAGTTTGCAGGTGACCCAAAACTGGGAAAAGCTGCTGAGCCCCTGCAAGGCAGGAAGGCCCTGCTGAGAGACCTGGACAGATCCCAGGGCTGGGAATCACCAACCATGGGAAGTTCCCCAGGGGAAAGGGCCGGATCCTGCCCTGGGATGGGGCAACCCCGGCTGGACGGACACACTGGGAATGAGAGGCTGGGAAGCAGTGCCGGGAAAGGGCCCTGGGGGTGCTGGTGGGTGCCAGTTGGCCCTGAGTCAGCAGTGCCCTGGCAGCCAGGAGGGCCAAGTCTGTGCTGGGGGCATCAGGGAGGGGATTGTCCCGCTCTGCTCTGCCCTGGGGCGGCCTCACCTGCAAGATTGGGGCAGTTTGGGGAGACACAATGGAAGGGAGAGATTGAGCCATTGGAGAGTGTCCAAAGGATGGGGAAGGGCCCTGAGAAGTTCAGTTTCAAATCAGTCACACTTTCAAAGGCCTGTTTATGACCTGGCAGCAAGATCACAGCACCAATTTATGGCTGGGCTGTGTAGGAGCCAGGAAGGGGCTGATGTGAATGTGTCACACACCCACAGCTCTGGAGCCACCCAGGGACTGCTGGGGAGAGAGGGAGAACAAGATGTGAGTGGAGCAGGGGCTGTGAGGAAATTATGAGAAATAAAAACACGGTCTTTGTATTACCAACAAAATTATAGGCATTTAGTGAAGTTGTAAAGTACTGAGGTACCAGGGCTTCTTTGCAGCTGGGATAAGGGAAATATAAAGTTCTTAAAAATTAAAACCTTTCTGGGCCATTTTGAAAATTTTGAACAGAAGTGTTCTTTCCTTTGGGCTAAGAACAAAGGAAGATCCACCACTTTTGACAGAGGACACCTCGCAGCCAATTGGAAGGAGAGAAAAGCCCTTTTTTGGAGAAAAGAAATCTTTTTAGGCAAAAATGAATAAATTAAACTAATCTGGAAAGGGGTGGAATTTTATGAAACTATAAAATGCACGAAATCTAATCCCAAGGAGTCTTTTCACCTCAGAAATTTGGTGTAAGACTAGACCAAGCAAGCTGAATAAATCCTCTGTTTTTGTTTGTTTCATGATTTTTTGCTGTCTCTTTAAATTCCAAGGAGAGATTTTTCCCACAACATGGGGCAGCGCTTTCCTGGGACAAACATCCCCGTTCCAGTCCCTGCAGGCACAACACCCGAGGAGCATCAGCACAGAAGTGCCCCCGGCGAGGGCGGGCAGCGCCCCCGGGACCCCTTTCCCTTCCCGCCTTGTCTGGGGAGGCTCCGGCGGGATTTGGGGGTCCCGAGGGGAAAACGCGGGGGGGAGGGCTCAGATGACTTCTCCGCCTTTCCGTTCACGGCCAACAGGGCGCCGGGGGTTCCCGGGACGGCTGGGGGGTCATGAGGGATCCCCAACCCCCCCGTGTGCCCCAAAACCCCCCAAAGTCCCCAAATGGCCCCAAAATCCGCCGCCTCCCCGAGGGGCCCTCAGCGCCGCCGCTTCCGCCCCCGCCGCCTCCCATTGGCGGCCGCGCCCGCCCGTCAGCACTCGCAGCCAATCACTGCTCGGGAACGGGCGGGGGGCGGGGCCTTCGAGCCGCGCCATTTTAGCGGCTTCTTGGACTAAAACTGCCGTCCTGCCCCGCGGCCCCTCTGAGCTCCCTCAGTGTCCCCTCAGTGCCCCCCGTGTGCCCTCTCTGGACCCCGAAGAGCCTTCCCCGAGCTCTGAATGCCACCTGAGTGCTCTCCTGGGCCCCCGCACCCCCCTTCCAGCCTCACAGAGCCCTTGAACCACTCCGGGACTTCAGCTCCCGTCGTGCCCCGCGGCTCCGCAGAACCAATCCCAGCCGCGCCTGCACTTCCCAGGATGCTCCGCGGCCGCCCAGCCCCGATCCAGGCGGGACTGCGACCCCCAAAAGCCGCTCGGGGTCCCTGAGAGCCCCCCCAGACCCCGACGGGGCCCTTGGCGTCAGGGCCCCCTGACGTTTTGCTGGGCACCCAGCGAGCTCCTGCCCCACGGAGCCTGATAATGCAAATTCGGGGACTACAGCTCCCGTCATGCCGCGCGCCATAGAGAGCCTATTCTAGATGCGTTTTCACCTCCCGTCAGCACCGCGCCCCACGGACCCCGTTATAGCCAGGTTTGCAGAGCCCCAAGTTCTCCCAAATGCTCCCCGGCCCCTGAGTTCCCCTCAAGAGCGCCACGAGAACCCCAGAGTGCCCCTCGGACCCACAGGTGGCCTCTTAGACCCCGAAGTGCCCCATTAGAGCCACTTTCGGGACTACAACTCCCGTCGTGCCCCGCGCCCCTCAGAGCCCCCACAAACGCCCCCAATTCCCTCCAAGTGCCCCCAAATTCCCTCCCCGACCTCCAAGTGCCCATCTGGACAAGCAAGTGTCCCCCAAATAACCCCTCTACTCCAAACTGCCTCATAAGGGCCCATCCAGATCCCTAGGTACTCCCCCAGTTCCAACTCTTTATTTGTGTTTATTATTTAGTTTCCTGGGTGTCTAAAACATTTCTTACACGGTTTTGCCTTGGGGGAACTGACCCTCATTGGTGGCAGCGGGGACTTGGCTCACAGCTGAGGACTGACTGTTATCAAAGGTCAACCTTATGAGTTTCAGATTGCTGCAAAAAAAAGAAGAAAAACCCCTCTTCTCTGTGTGCAGCCAGTTCTGTGAGCAAAACAGGACCAGGAGACTGAGGAGAGACACGATGGGGTTGGGAACGTGGAGCAAGGTTGTCCACGCTGTGTCAGATCTCAAGGGGAAGCTCCAACCAGTCCAAACCTCCTTAGGACAGACCCTGGATAAATATCAATCAGAGAATGATGTAATCAACTCTTCTCAAAGGGGAAAAGTAATAAACTACACCCTTTAAAATAAGAATGCATATTTATTAGAACCCCTTTGAAGTATTTCTCCATGTTAAGGAAACTTCCTGATTAACTGCACTGGACTAGAGGAAAATCAGGGAAGAGCCGTGATTTCTTAGCACTTGATTTCTCTGAAGGAGCCCCACGGTCCCCACGGTGCCCTTGGCGCTGAGTCCTTGAACCTCAGGTGAGGTTCTGCTCTGGGAGGAGATTGCACAAACCTTTCCAGGAGTCCAGGTCAGAAGAGAAACTCAAAGTATCTCCAAGCATTAACGGGTCCCACTGAGGGCCATTCCCAATCCAGGCTCCTCATGGACTCCTTGGAGGAGATGCCTGCAGGCCACGACTGCACAAACCTGTCACAGACTTTGTGTCAAAAACAAACCCCAAAGTGCCCTTAAAAACTGAACAACTTCCAAGAATTGATGAGCCCCGAGAGTGTCACAACTGACAGAGCCTCTCCAGGGACTAATTAGAGCAGGTAATTGCAGAGGATTGCACAAACCTCTCAGAGACTCAGTGTGGAAAGCAAAACACAAAGGACTTTGGAAAACCTGTAGTCTCTTGAAGCATCAACGAGCCTCACTGGGTGTCCCAACTGACAGAGTCTCTCAGGGGACTCATTAAAGCAGGTCATTGGAGGCCGTGGCTGAACAAACCTCTCAGAGACTCAGGGTCAAACAAAAGGACCTTAATAAACCCTGAGTGCCCCGAAGCATTAATGAGCCCTCTGAGGGTTGTCACTGTCTGGGGCTCTCAAGGGACTCGTTACAGCAGATAATTGGAGGCCAGGGTTGCACAAACCTCTCAGAGGTGCAAAGTCAGCAGCAAATCTTCTGAAAATCCTGCAGTCCCTCGAAGCCTTAAGGAGCCCCCCGAGGGCCCCTCCTGACAAAGCCTCCCCAGGGACTCTGCAGCAGCTCCTTGGAGGCCCTGAGTGCAGGGAGGCAAAGGCTCTGGGCAGCAGCTCAGGTGCTGGGCACAGCCTGGCTGGGTTTGGGGAACTTTCCTTCCTTTTCAGGCTTCCTCCAGCTTTGGGAAACGCTGCCTGGGAGACTGGCACCACCTAAGAAGGGCTCTGGCAGGTTCCTGAAAGCAAAGCCAGCCTGCCCTGGGCTCCAGCCCAGGTCTTTGGAGCAGGGAGACACCTGAGATTTCAAAAGGGGAGGCTTCATCTTTGGCAACATTTGGGGACAAACAGGCATTGCTGGTATGTGTGTAATCTGCATGTGAATGGTTAATTTGAGTTAAAGCATTCAATTAAAAAAATCTGTGTATCTCAGTGACTTGTTTTGGTTTAAAAAAAAGAATATTTAATTTTTCTGTATATTTATATTATGAAGTTGGTAGATTAGAAAACAATCATGGTGACTTTTCTCTCATGCAAACTTTAATTTTACCTTGGAAATTTTGAATGGCACCTCTTTGAGACAGAAAAAACTCACAGGAAAATGGCACAAACACTGTGGTAAAACATGAAAAGTATTAGGATGACATGTTTTTAAAATCATTAAGTATTTATTCTGTATGCCAAGTTACTCAAGCCTTACAGATCGTGGTCCTGGTCTCGCTCACGATCTCCTTCCTTCACACGCAGGAGGAGAGAAAGCCCTAAACGTAGATCACGTCATGGACTGTGCTCTTATCTGCGTGCCCAGGGACAAGACATGAGAAAGTGGGATGGTGAACCTACTTCCAGGCTCGAAGCCCGAGTGAGAGAATTCAGACGAAAGAAGGCTAATAAAGAAGTCGTCTGTGTAGTTGGTGCAGATGTCCTAGAGTGGAAACCATGATCCCCAAGACGCAAGAAGACTGAGGTCCATTTCTGTGATGACAAGAAGGCCTCTGATGAGGCAAAGCAAAGATCAGGTGGTGAATGCTCTGACCAGGACCAATAGAGGGGCCCTGCCTTTGGCCAGGAGAAGGAGAGGGACGAGAAGGATAAGAGGATTAACTGGACTGTGTGGGTTCGATGGCCTGGCACATCGGATCCTCAGAGATACCGAGCTTTAGCAGATACTGGTGCACAGTGTACCTTGATACCATCGGGGCATAAAAGCACAGAGCCTCTCTGGATTTCTGGAGGGACAGGAGGACATCAAGAATTATCAGTGGTAGAGGCCGAAGTGAGTTTGACAGGAGACCAATGGGAAAAGCATCCCATTGGGATGGGCCCAGAAGCCCCTTGCATGCTTGGATTGGATTACCTCAGAAGAGGATACTTCAAAGACCCAAAGGGGTACCGATGGGCTTTTGGTGTAGCCACAGTGACTGCAGAGAAATCCAAACAGTTATCTACCCTGCCTGGCCTCTCAGAAGATCATTCTGTTGTGGGATTATTGCAAGTTGAAGACCAGCAAGTGCCGGCAGCCTCTACAACGGTACACGGACAACAGTACTGAACGAACCGAGATGCTGTGATCCCCATCCATAGGATGATTTGAAAGTTGGAGAGCTGAGGGGTGGTCAGTAAAACTCACTCACCCTTCAACAGCTCCATCTGGCCTGTACATAAATCTGATGGAGAATGGAGACTGACTGTGGACTATCGTGGCTTGAATGAAGTCACGCCACCATTGAGTGCTGCTGTGCCTGACATGTTGGAGCTCCAGTATGAGCTGGAGTCCAAGGCAGAGGAATGGTGTGCTGCCATTGACACTGCAAATGTGTTCTTCTCCATTCCCTTGGCAGCAGAGTTCAGGTCAGTTTACTTTCATGTGGAGGGGTGTGCAGTACACCTGGAACCGACTGCCCCAGGGGTGGAAACACAGTCCCACCATCTGTCATGGATTGATCCAGGACACCCTAGAGAAGGGTGAGGCCCCAGAGCACATCCAGTACATTGACAACCTCACTGTATGGGGGGACACAGTAGAAGAAGTTTTTGACAAAGGAAAGGAAATCCTCCAGATTCTCCTCAAAGACGGTTTTGCCATCAAGAAGAGTAAGGTCAAGAGACCTGCCAGAGAGATCCAGTTCCTGGGGGTGAAATGGCAAGATGGACATCACCAGATTCCAACAGAAGTTATCAACAGGATTGTAGCAATGGCTCGACCAACTAACAAGAAAGAGGCACAAGCTTTTCTGGGGGCCATACGTTTTTGGAGGATGCACATCCCCGAGTACAAGCAGATTTGAGCCCTCTTTACTTTGTCACCCATAAAAAGAACGATTTCCAGTGGGGTCCAGAACAACAGCAGGCTTTCAAGCAGATCAAGCAAGAGATTGCACACGCTGTGGCTCTTGGGCCAGTCAGGACGGGACCAGATGTAAAGAATGTACTTTACTCTACAGCTGGAGATAAAGGTCCCTCCTGGAGCCTCTGGCAAAAGGTGCCTGGTGAGACGCAAGGGCGACCACTTGGCTTCTGGAGCTGAAGCTACAGAGGATCTGAAGCCAATTACACCCCTATGGAGAAGGAGATCCTAGCAGCATATGAAGGCATACGAGCAGCCTCAGAGGTGATTGGCACAGAAGCACAGCTCTTCCTGGCACCCCGATTACCAGTGCTGAGTTGGATGTTCAAAGGGACAGTGCCTCCTACACATCATTCCACCGATGCTACGTGGAGCAAGTGGATGGCTTTGATTACGCAACGTGTTCAAATTGGAAACTCGAATCGCCCTGGAATTTTGGAAATCATAACTAATTGGCCTGAAGGTGAGAACTGCAGTCTGGCAGAGGAGGAGGAAGAAGAGCCAGTGAGCTGAAGAAGCTCCGCCATATAATCAGCTGCCAGATGAAGAGACACTCTATGCCCTTTTCACTGATGGTTCTTGCTGTATTGTAGGGAGGAACTGGAAGTGGAAAGCAGCTGTTTGGAGTCCTACCCAACGAGTGGTGGAAGCCACTGAAGGTAAAGGCGAATCGAGTCAGTTTGTGGAACTCAAAGCCATCCAGTTGGCCCTGGACATCGCAGAACCAGAAGGATGGCCAAGGCTGTACCTCTACACCGACTCGTGGATGACAGACAATGCCCTGTGGGGATGGCTAGAACGGGGGAAGAGGATGAATTGGAGGCGTAGAGGAAAGCCCATCTGGGCTGCTGATTTGTGGCAGGACATCACTGCCAGAGTGAAGGAACCGAATGTGAGAGTCTGCCGTGTAGATGCCCATGTGCCCAAGGGTCGAGCTAATGAGGAACAGGCTCATAACAGACAGGCAGACCGAGCTGCACAGGTCAAGGTGTCACAAGTAGACCTAGACTGGCAGCAAAAGGGAGAATTGTTCCTGGTTCGATGGGCCCATGATTCTTCAGGCCATCAGGGCCAAGATGCCACCTAGAGATGGGCACGAGACCGAGGGGTGGATTTAACCATGGACACTATTTCCAAGGCTGTCCACGATTGTGAAACCTGTGCTGCCGTTAAACAGGCAAAAAGATTGAAGCCCCTGTGGTATGGTGGATGCTGGGATAAGTATAAATACAGGGAGGCAAAGAAACTTCACCTTGGAGAAAGACTAATCATGTGCTTTGAGTTGTGTTTTGCAGGAAACCAGTCATCAGATGAGAAAGACCTGAACAAACTGATGCTGGTATCCAGTGATAAGAAAGCCCAGACCAGAGAACCAGCCCAAAAACCAGAACTGTGATTGTGACCAAAGTGCCAAGGATCCAAAACGAGCTGATGCTGATGCTGATCTTCTACGACAAGACAATTACTCCAAAGGACAAACAAGGACAGTTCCACAAAGTACCGGTATCCTTTTGATCCCATGAGGTTCCACAGTGTCACCTTTTCCCTTTGGTTCTAGGAGGCCCCAGTGGATTCCAATGGCCCCTGGATTCCAGCAGATTCCACAGTGTCCTGGGGTTCCCTTGTCTCCCTGAGGTTTGGCAGTGTCCAGGGTCCCTTTGTTTTCAGGAGGTTCCTTTGTTTCCATCAGGCCCTGCCACGTCCCAGACTCCCTTTGGTTCCAGGAGGTGCTGCAGGTTCACGATGTGCTCTTTCTTCCATGCAGGTTCCACCATGTCCCAGGGTTCCTTTGGTTCCATGGGGTTCCACAGTGCCAAAACTGCCTTGTTCTTCTCCTTCCAACATTGGTGGGCCCATTGTGTCCCTGCCTGGGATGGAGCACGATTGTGTTTGTGCAGGAATGGATCCATGGCCATCCTGCCCACTGCGCCAATGGAATGCTGCAAACACGGCACTGCAGGCCCCACCCTGGAGGCAGGAACAGTCTGGGAACTCCAGGCCTGCTCCCATTCCCAAGAGCCAGGCGGGCTCACCAAGAGCACAAGGCATTGAATGCAGCCCCTGCAGCTCTCTGGCATTGCTGGGGACAAAGGCAGGAACTCAGAGGAGCTCTGCAGAGCCCTGACAGTGCCACTGCAATCACAAGCTGCATTGCCCGGCTCAACACTCAGCACAGCCAAGGCCACAACACTTCCTGAAAGGTGTCCCTTCTGGGGAGGGCCAGGGGGACAAACCCCTTTATGTGTCCCTGCATATTTAGTTTCCAATTCTCATCTCACATTTAGGAACAAAGTCAGGGTACATTTTATACCTCATTTAACCAGGACTGTGCAAAGTGCTGTGGGTGGGACTGTGGTCCAACCTTCCATTTCTTTTGTGAGCACATTGTACAGAATATTTCTTGGTAGGAGGTGATCTTGTTTGTACAAAACATCTCTGGGTATCAAAGAGAAGAACGAGACCATGCAGCTTCCACCCCGCTCCTCGTTCCTGCTTGATGCTTTGGCAACCCAGCCCAGGACTGTCATCTGATTTCTGTGTCTGTTTTATCCCCACAGGCCCCATCGTGGGTAGAGTTTTTGTCTCCGTTTAAATTAGACACAGGTGTTTTGCTGAGGATGAGCTTTGAGGAAGATCCAAACTTCTCCCTCTAAGCAATTGTAATTCTGAAATCAAGAGGCTCCAATTGAGGGGAAAAAAAAGAGTGGAAAAAGGAAGAATAACAGCCCTTTCTTAAAAGAAATATATGTACTGGCAGAAACAATGAAAGAAAACAAGTAAAACTACCAAACAGTACTCCTATACCCAAAAATAATCGCATTAAAACAAACCAATAAACAAAGAAAAAGGTAAAGGGTTCAGTTCGTGCCCTTTGGTGCAGTTCTAAAAACAGTCACCAGGATGCACTGTTGGATCAGCGGTCGTTGCCGGGGGTAACACCCCGGGGGGTGCCGGAGAAACCCAAAACGGAGCTCTGCCCTCCCCCACACTGGGAAAGGGGAGAGAGAGGAGGGAGAGAAAACAAGGGTCCTTCCCCACAGGAATGAACTCTGTCCTGCTGGCAGAATCGTGTGGTAGAGTTTTTCCCTCTCCCTTTGATGTGCACAAGAACTGCTGCCAAGAAAGGAAAAAAAAAAATTGGAACAGAGGAGGGAAAACCTCCCGAAACAGTTCCTCTCCAATGAAAATCCAAGCAGATACCAAAACTGACAGCCAGGCTGAGAACAAAACCACCTCCAAGCTCCTACTCTGACCTTGTTCCAGCTCCAGCAGTAACCTGAATTCCTCCCCCAACTTTCCCACTAGAAGGGAGAAGAAAAAACAAGTGAAAAAAAAAATGTAAACCACAAAAACAACTTCTTTCCCCTCCCCAAAGAAAAGATCCTGAGGGCCATCAACTAGAGAATATAGTATTACCAGCCTCTTCTTTTGTGTTACTGAACTGCCTAAGTCACAGTAAATCTTCCCATTCAACATTCCCTTCACACAGTGAGCAGGGGGAAGGGAAAATTTTCTGATTACTTTCTAAGAACCAGAAAATCCATGACAGCTTTGCATTTGCTTCACTGTTTTGTGCTTCCAACACACACCCCAGTCTGGGCCCCACAAAGAACACAAGAGCTTATTGTTAATGTTTCTCCCTGCAGAGGCTGGAACTTGGGCCACAATCTGTGCCAGGAGCAGAGAGGTCCCTCCCCACAGAAACTTCTTGGCAATGGAGTTATCAAGAAAATGGGGCAAGCTGTGGGGATCAGTGTCAGGACATGAGCTGGGAAGTGCCTTAAGCATCCTCCTGTTTACCATGACCATCTTTTTAATCCCCTTTTCTATTGTTTTCTCATACCCATCCCTTCATAAACCACTGTAATCCCACCATTTCCCTTCCTTTGGTTCTTCCCTAGAGATCTCACGACAAGTCTTGCGCAGTCCCCAAATGTGCTTTCTCATAAATATCATAAGTCTCAGACCCCAAACAGAATCCCCCATCTTCAGCTGGCAAGGTCATCCTGACAGTCTATGCCATTGACCCATTTGGTGAAACTCTCACACAGAGATGTTGGAACTTTATTTGAATTGATTTTTCACCTTTTGGGTTTCCAATGGCTTCTCCAAAAGCATGGCAATTCATGTCCCAGCAATAGAAATTCTTTGGAGAAGGAGTTTGGGATATTAGACTCAAAGAATCACTGAATGGTTTGGCTTGGAAGGGAGATAAAAGCTCATGTGGTCCAAGCCCCTGGACATGGAGAGTGACATCTTCACTAATTCAGGCTGCTCAAAGTTCCTGACCTTGGACAAATCCAGGGATGGGACATCCTCTTCTGCTGCAGTTATTGCCAACCCCATTGGTAAGTATTTCTTAATTTTATCCAATTTAAACTCCCCTATTTAAGTTCACTACCACTGCCCCATGTTGTGCCACTACAGGCCTTGGTTAAACGTATCCCTGTGATTGTCTTAGACTGTGAGCACCATGTGTTCATCTGCAGACACCTTGGGGTTTCCCAGGCAGGGGTTTCAAGGCCACAAACATACAACCACTCTACAGGGGCAAAGGAGATGTCTGTTAAGTGGTGTGCAGACAGAGGACAGCAGAGAAGACCCCTGGGAGTGCTTGAAGGGTCACTTCAGAGAGGGTGGATGTTTTTATGGTAGCAGAAAAAGCAGGAGAAATAAAGAACTAATGCCAAGTGCAGCTGGGGAGGTCCAGGCTGGCAAGAACAGAAAAGAATTTCACTCTGAGGGCAGTGCTGTGGTGCAACACATCAGCTAGGAGGAGTCTGGATGAGCCCAAGGCTTTGTGTGTGCAGGAAGAGCCAGGGAGGACACAGAGATGTCAGTGCAGGAAGGGGCCAGCCAGGTGGGGCAGCCGGGGGGATGACGACAGCCTGCAGGGAAAGGGGCAGGGCATGGACACCCTAGGACAGCCTGGGCTGCACAGCAGAGAGGCCTGTGCAGAAGCTGAAAGGCCCTGACACAGCCACCTTCTGCAGGCCTTTGGCCATGGCTGCTGGCTGTGCCCCTGAGGCCAGGAGGAGACAAGTGGCCCTTGCAGCCCTGGGGCCTCCTGGCCTCCTTGTCCCTGCTCAGCAGCCTGGCAGGTGCCACCCCATGGTCCTGCCCTTGGCACTGCACATCCCACATCCCAGTGCCCCAGGAAGAGCCCTGAGCAATGAGGCAGGGACAGGATCTGCCTTCCCAGGGGCTGGGGGTCAGGCTTAGGTTCGTAGGATTATGGAAACAAGTCAATGTTTCTTCAGCATCAGAGCCACCTTTGCCTTGCTTGTCCATCCTTGTCATCCCTGTCTGCAGTTTTCTGCTCTAAGTGGAACCTGGGGACACGTTCTCAGTTGTGTCCCTCAGTGAGACTCATTAGCACTTCAAGAAACTTTGGTGTTTCAATCTCACTTTGATTTCTTGAGAAGTTGTTTGAACTTTGTTTCAGGGACTGAGTTTCATGTAAATAACCCCAAAGCCCCCGAGGGTGATGAAATGCCTGGGGCTGTTGCTGTGCTGCTGAGCTGGGCTGGGCTCCTGGTACACAGGGAGCTCCTGGCAACCAAGTAGACCTTCAAAGAGACAGCTCTGCCCAGGAGCAGCTCCTCTGCACAGCCCAGCAGGGCTGAGGGCACTGCCAGGGCAGCTCAGGGACACCAGCAGGGCACAGGCAGAGCTGAAAGGGGCTCAGCACTGGCAGGAGGGCTGAGAGCTCCCTGCAGGAGGAATCTTGGCAGGGCTGCACACGGTGAGTCTGTGGCTGCAGGGCAGTGCAGGGGCAGCTCCTGGAGGCATCTGCTCAAGCTGGCCCAGCCCCAGCTGATGGGATGGGTGAGGAGGGGCTGTTTTGGGGCAGTTGGGAAGAGCTGTGAAGCCGGGGGTGCAGCCAGGGGTGCCCAGGGCTGTGGGGCAGAGCAGGGTCCTGCAGCCCAGGGCTCTGTGCTGGGCAGGGACTCTGCTGCCTGCCAGGGGCAGCTCAGCCGGCCCGGGGAGCTGCTCCCAGGGCTGGGGCAGGAGGGCTCTGGCCAAGGAGCAAACCTGGCAGGGCAGGGAGGATCTTTTCCTGTCTCGCTGTTGCAGGCTCAGAGCTGCTCACAACTCCACACCACTACAGGATATTTCATGGAGAATTTTTGGCACAGCTCAGAACAGACAGGGGCTCCAGGAAAGGAATTAGTGCTGCTGTGTGTTTCCTGTTTAGGCATTGCAGCACAGACATTGTTCTCTCAGCTCAGGAGGCTGCACTGAAATTCCAACCCTTTTAGTCTCCGAGGTGAATATTTCAGGTAGTGTCAGAAATGAGCCCAGGATCCTGGGCATTGCTGAGCCTTCGTTTGGGGGTGGACACTGTCCTGGGCCAGCCCTTGGCTTCCCTGTGGGAGGGCTCCTGTCCTACTGTGTCCAGCACAGCTGCACCTCTGGGTGCAGGGGACCCTGCACAGAGCTGCCCTTTCAAGCAGCCCTGCCCTGCTTCAGCACAGGTATTGGGGGGTTTGGAAAGACTCATCTGTGTGTGAAGTCATCTTCAAGGCAGCACAAGGCACAGTGCAGGGCAGATGGTAAACAGGCTTACAGGCACTGCAGCTCTTCTGGCTCTGCAAAGAGCAATGGAGAGCTCAGCCCTTTTGGCTGTCCTGTCTCAACACTCTTCAGATTTGGAATCAGAAAAATTTGCCCCTTAAAACCTTCCCCCAGGTGTTGTAACTGAAACCAAACAACCCAGTCAAAATTATTTTAAGGATACACTGTGCCTCTCTTGTGCAGCCCAAATTGCTCCAAGACAACAGTACAGGAATTTGCTGCAGGCAGGCAAGCGAGCGGGAAAGAACCATACACACATCCACAAGATGCAAGTTCAAATCCAGTTTTATTATTGTTAAGCTGTACAATTTATATTATTCTGAGTCCTGTCCACGCGAACACGAGCACAGCACGCCATCACGATTGGTCAGCACACGCTGTCCACGCACCCCAGGTAACCCACCAATTTGTGGTTTTGAAGACCACATTTGCATACCGTTTCCGTT
>NW_026086699.1:0-13336 GCF_022539395.1 Myiozetetes cayanensis | reverse complement strand
CTAGAGTCCATCTCTGGACTTAGTCGGGCCAGGCCCCTCAGCGTGAGGATTCGGACCACAAAACCAATGGAGTTCCAGGAAGGAAAAATGCCCCTTAGCCTTCAACTCTGCTGTGCAATGGGTGAGGTCAGCCTTGGCACTCCATGTGCACATGGAGCTTCATAGCCTAGCACCTTTTGTCTGGGAGGAATCTTCGTTTCTTAGTCCCATCTAGGGACCCAGATGGAGGCCATTAGAGTGCAGGGCCGGACACCAAACCTGTGAAGATCTAGGCAGGAAAAAAACCCCTTAACCTCCAACTCTCCTGTGTAATGGGTGAGCCAATATTGGCATTCCATATACACATGCAGTTTTCTGTCCTGAAACCTTTTGTCTGGGTGGAATCTTCATTGTTAGTCCATCTGGGGACCCAGACGGGCCATTCCAGGCGGGGCTTTGGACACCAAAGGAATTAAGTTCCAACCAGGAAAAACGGCCTTAGCCTCCACCTCTACTGTGCGTGGCTGAGCCACTCTTTGGAACTTCATGCACACATAGAGGCTGGTAACTTTTGTGTGGGAGGAATCTTCGTTCTTAGTCCATCTGGGGACCAAGATGGGCCATTTCAGCGTTGGGCTTCGGACAGCAAAGCAATGAATTTCCAGGTAGGAAAGAAAGCCCTTAGCGTCCAACTGCCCTGTGCATTTGATGAGCCACCCTTGGCACTCTAGACACTCATGGAGCTTTCTGCACTTGCGGCTTTTTTCTAAGATGAATCTTCGTTCTTAGTCCATCTGGGGACCCAGACGCGTCATTTCAGCGCGTGACTTCAAACATCAAACCAATGAAGTTCCAGCCAGGAAAAAAAAGCCCTTAGCCTCCAACTGTCCTGTGCAGTTGGTGAGGCACCTTGGCACTCCATGCACACATGGAGCTTCCTGCCCCTAGCACCTTTTGTCTGGGTGGAATCTTCCTTCTTAGTCCATCTGGGGACCAAGACGGGCCATTTCAGCGTGGGGCTTGGGACACCAAACCAATGAAGTTCCAGCCAGGAAAAGCCCTTAGCCTCCAACTCTGCTGTGAAATGGGTGAGCCACCCTTGGCTCTCCATGCACACATGGAGCTTTCTACCCTGGCACCTCTTGTCTGAGTGGAATCTTTGTTCTTAATCCATCTGGGAACCCAGATAGGCCATTTCAGCGCAGGGCTTCAGACACCAAACCAATGAAGTTCCAGCCAGGAAAAAAAAGCCCTTAGCGTCCAACTGCCCTGTGCAATGGGTGAGCCACCCTTGGCCCTCCATGCACACATGGAGCTTCCTGCGCTGGCACCTTTTTTCTGGGAGAAATCTTCGTTCTGAGTCCATCTCTGGACTTAGTCGGGCCATTTCAGCGTGGGGCTTCGGACACAAAACCAATGGAGTTCAGGAAGGAAAAAATACCCCTTAGCCTTCAACTCTGCTGTGCAATGGGTGGAGTCAGCCTTGGCACTCCATGTACACATGGAGCTTCCTTAGCTAGCACCTTTTGTCTGGGAGGAATCTTCGTTCTTAGTCCATCTGGGGACCCAGATGGGCCATTAAGTGCAGGGCTTCGGACACCAAACCTGTGAAGATCTAGGCAGGAAAAAAACCCCTTAACCTCCAACTCTCCTGTGTAATGGGTGAGCCAATATTGGCATTCCATATACACATGCAGCTTTCTGTCCTGAAACCTTTTGTCTGGGTGGAATCTTCATTGTTAGTCCATCTGGGGACCCAGACGGGCCATTTCAGGGCGGGGCTTTGGACACCAAGCGAATTAAGTTCCAGCCAGGAAAAAAGGCCTTAGCCTCTAACTCTCCTGTGCAGTTGGTGAGCCACCCTTGGCACTCCACGCACACAAAGAACTTCCTGCGCTGGCCCCTTTTGTCTGGGATGAATCTTCTTTCTTAGTCTATCTGGGGACCCAGACTGGCCATTTCAGCGCGGAGCTATGGACACCAAAGCAATGAAGTTCCAGCCATGAAAAAAAGCCCTTAACCTCCAAGTCTCCCATGCAATGGGTGGGCAACCCTTGACACTCCATGCACACATGGAGCTTCCTGCGCTGGCATCTTTTGTCTGGGAGGAATCTTCGTTTCTTAGCCCGTGTGGGGCCCAGGCAGACCATTTCAGCGCGGGGCTACGGACACCAAACCAATGAAGTTCCAACCAGGAAAACGGCCTTAGCCTCCACCTCTACTGTGCAATGGCTGAGCCACTCTTGGAACTTCATGCACACATAGAGCTGGTAACTTTGGTGTGGGAGGAATCTTCGTTCTTAGTCCATCTGGGGACCAAGATGGGCCATTTCAGCGTTGGGCTTCGGACAGCAAAGCAATGAATTTCCAGGTAGGAAAGAAAGCCCTTAGCGTCCAACTGCCCTGTGCATTTGATGAGCCACCCTTGGCACTCTATACACTCACGGAGCTTTCTGCACTTGCGGCTTTTTCTAAGATGAATCTTCGTTCTTAGTCCATCTGGGGACCCAGGCAGCGTCATTTCAGCGCATGACTTCAAACATCAAACCAATGAAGTTCCAGCCAGGAAAAAAGCCCTTAGCCTCCAACTGTCCTGTGCAGTTGGTGAGGCACCCTTGGCACTCCATGCACACATGGAGCTTCCTGCCCTAGCACCTTTTGTCTGGGTGGAATCTTCCTTCTTAGTCCATCTGGGGACCAAGACGGGCCATTTCAGCGTGGGGCTTGGGACACCAAACCAATGAAGTTCCAGCCAGGAAAGAAAGCCCTTAGCCTCCAACTCTGCTGTGAAATGGGTGAGCCACCCTTGGCTCTCCATGCACACATGGAGCTTTCTACCCTGGCCCCTCTTGTCTGAGTGGAATCTTTGTTCTTAATCCATCTGGGAACCCAGATAGGCCATTTCAGCGCAGGGCTTCAGACACCAAACCAATGAAGTTCCAGCCAGGAAAAAAAAGCCCTTAGCGTCCAACTGCCCTGTGCAATGGGTGAGCCACCCTTGGCCCTCCATGCACACATGGAGCTTCCTGCGCTGGCACCTTTTTCTGGGAGAAATCTTCGTTCTGAGTCCATCTCTGGACTTAGTCGGGCCATTTCAGCGTGGGGCTTCGGACACAAAACCAATGGAGTTCCAGGAAGGAAAAATACCCCTTAGCCTTCAACTCTGCTGTGCAATGGGTGAGTCAGCCTTGGCACTCCATGTACACATGGAGCTTCCTTAGCTAGCACCTTTTGTCTGGGAGGAATCTTCGTTCTTAGTCCATCTGGGGACCCAGATGGGCCATTAGAGTGCAGGGCTTCGGACACCAAACCTGTGAAGATCTAGGCAGGAAAAAAACCCCTTAACCTCCAACTCTCCTGTGTAATGGGTGAGCCAATATTGGCACTCCATATACACATGCAGTTTTCTGTCCTGAAACCTTTTGTCTGGGTGGAATCTTCATTGTTAGTCCATCTGGGGACCCAGACGGGCCATTTCAGGGCGGGGCTTTGGACACCAAGCGAATTAAGTTCCATCCAGGAAAAAAGGCCTTAGCCTCTAACTCTCCTGTGCAGTTGGTGAGCCACCCTTGGCACTCCACGCACACAAGGAGCTTCCTGCGCTGGCCCCTTTTGTCTGGGATGAATCTTCTTTCTTAGTCTATCTGGGGACCCAGACTGGCCATTTCAGCGCGGAGCTATGGACACCAAAGCAATGAAGTTCCAGCCATGAAAAAAAGCCCTTAACCTCCAAGTCTCCCATGCAATGGGTGAGCAACCCTTGACACTCCATGCACACATGGAGCTTCCTGCGCTGGCATCTTTTTGTCTGGGAGGAATCTTCGTTCTTAGCCCGTGTGGGGCCCAGGCGGGCCATTTCAGCGCGGGGCTACGGACACCAAACCAATGAAGTTCCAACCAGGAAAAAACGGCCTTAGCCTCCACCTCTACTGTGCAATGGCTGAGCCACTCTTGGAACTTCATGCACACATAGAGCTGGTAACTTTTGTGTGGGAGGAATCTTCGTTCTTAGTCCATCTGGGGACCAAGATGGGCCATTTCAGCGTTGGGCTTCGGACAGCAAAGCAATGAATTTCCAGGTAGGAAAGAAAGCCCTTAGCGTCCAACTGCCCTGTGCATTTGATGAGCCACCCTTGGCACTCTATACACTCACGGAGCTTTCTGCACTTGCGGCTTTTTTCTAAGATGAATCTTCGTTCTTAGTCCATCTGGGGACCCAGACAGCGTCATTTCAGCGCGTGACTTCAAACATCAAACCAATGAAGTTCCAGCCAGGAAAAAAAGCCCTTAGCCTCCAACTGTCCTGTGCAGTTGGTGAGGCACCCTTGGCACTCCATGCACACATGGAGCTTCCTGCCCTAGCACCTTTTGTCTGGGTGGAATCTTCCTTCTTAGTCCATCTGGGGACCAAGGCGGGCCATTTCAGCGTGGGGCTTGGGACACCAAACCAATGAAGTTCCAGCCAGGAAAGAAAGCCCTTAGCCTCCAACTCTGCTGTGAAATGGGTGAGCCACCCTTGGCTCTCCATGCACACATGGAGCTTTCTACCCTGGCACCTCTTGTCTGAGTGGAATCTTTGTTCTTAATCCATCTGGGAACCCAGATAGGCCATTTCAGCGCAGGGCTTCAGACACCAAACCAATGAAGTTCCAGCCAGGAAAAAAAGCCCTTAGCGTCCAACTGCCCTGTGCAATGGGTGAGCCACCCTTGGCACTCCATGCACACATGGAGCTTCCTGCGCTGGCACCTTTTTTCTGGGAGAAATCTTCGTTCTGAGTCCATCTCTGGACTTAGTCGGGCCATTTCAGCGTGGGGCTTCGGACACAAAACCAATGGAGTTCCAGGAAGGAAAAATGCCCTTAGCCTTCAACTCTGCTGTGCAATGGGTGAGTCAGCCTTGGCACTCCATGTACACATGGAGCTTCCTTAGCTAGCACCTTTTGTCTGGGAGGAATCTTACGTTCTTAGTCCATCTGGGGACCCAGATGGGCCATTAGAGTGCAGGGCTTCGGACACCAAACCTGTGAAGATCTAGGCAGGAAAAAAACCCCTTAACCTCCAACTCTCCTGTGTAATGGGTGAGCCAATATTGGCATTCCATATACACATGCAGTTTTCTGTCCTGAAACCTTTTGTCTGGGTGGAATCTTCATTGTTAGTCCATCTAGGGACCCAGACGGGTCATTTCAGGGCGGGGCTTTGGACACCAAGCGGATTAAGTTCCATCCAGGAAAAAAAGGCCTTAGCCTCTAACTCTCCTGTGCAGTTGGTGAGCCACCCTTGGCACTCCACGCACACAAGGAGCTTCCTGCGCTGGCCCCTTTTGTCTGGGATGAATCTTCTTTCTTAGTCTATCTGGGGACCCAGACTGGCCATTTCAGCACAGAGCTATGGACACCAAAGCAATGAAGTTCCAGCCATGAAAAAAAGCCCTTAACCTCCAAGTCTCCCATGCAATGGGTGAGCAACCCTTGACACTCCATGCACACATGGAGCTTCCTGCGCTGGCATCTTTTGTCTGGGAGGAATCTTCGTTCTTAGCCCGTGTGGGGCCCAGGCAGACCATTTCAGCGTGAGGCTACGGACACCAAACCAATGAAGTTCCAACCAGGAAAAAACGGCCTTAGCCTCCACCTCTACTGTGCAATGGCTGAGCCACTCTTGGAACTTCATGCACACATAGAGCTGGTAACTTTTGTGTGGGAGGAATCTTCGTTCTTAGTCCATCTGGGGACCAAGATGGGCCATTTCAGCGTTGGGCTTCGGACAGCAAAGCAATGAATTTCCAGGTAGGAAAGAAAGCCCTTAGCGTCCAACTGCCCTGTGCATTTGATGAGCCACCCTTGGCACTCTATACACTCATGGAGCTTTCTGCACTTGCGGCTTTTTCTAAGATGAATCTTCGTTCTTAGTCCATCTAGGGGACCCAGACGCGTCATTTCAGCGCGTGACTTCAAACATCAAACCAATGAAGTTCCAGCCAGGAAAAAAAGCCCTTAGCCTCCAACTGTCCTGTGCAGTTGGTGAGGCACCTTGGCACTCCATGCACACATGGAGCTTCCTGCCCTAGCACCTTTTGTCTGGGTGGAATCTTCCTTCTTAGTCCATCTGGGGACCAAGGCGGGCCATTTCAGCGTGGGGCTTGGGACACCAAACCAATGAAGTTCCAGCCAGGAAAGAAAGCCCTTAGCCTCCAACTCTGCTGTGAAATGGGTGAGCCACCCTTGGCTCTCCATGCACACATGGAGCTTTCTACCCTGGCCCCTCTTGTCTGAGTGGAATCTTTGTTCTTAATCCATCTAGGGAACCCAGATAGGCCATTTCAGCGCAGGGCTTCAGACACCAAACCAATGAAGTTCCAGCCAGGAAAAAAAGCCCTTAGCGTCCAACTGCCCTGTGCAATGGGTGAGCCACCCTTGGCACTCCATGCACACATGGAGCTTCCTGCGCTGGCACCTTTTTCTGGGAGAAATCTTCGTTCTGAGTCCATCTCTGGACTTAGTGCGGGCCATTTCAGCGTGGGGCTTAGGACACAAAACCAATGGAGTTCAGGAAGGAAAAATGCCCCTTAGCCTTCAACTCTGCTGTGCAATGGGTGAGTCAGCCTTGGCACTCCATGTACACATGGAGCTTCCTTAGCTAGCACCTTTTGTCTGGGAGGAATCTTCGTTCTTAGTCCATCTGGGGACCCAGATGGGCCATTAGAGTGCTAGGGCTTCGGACACCAAACCTGTGAAGATCTAGGCAGGAAAAAACCCTTAACCTCCAACTCTCCTGTGTAATGGGTGAGCCAATATTGGCACTCCATATACACATGCAGTTTTCTGTCATGAAACCTTTTGTCTGGAGTGGAATCTTCATTGTTAGTCCATCTAGGGACCCAGGCAGACCATTTCAGAGGCGGGGCTTTGGACACCAAGCGAATTAAGTTCCATCCAGGAAACAAAGGCCTTAGCCTCTAACTCTCCTGTGCAGTTGGTGAGCCACCCTTGGCACTCCACGCACACAAGAGAACTTCTGCGCTGGCCCCTTTTGTCTGGGATGAATCTTCTTTCTTAGTCTATCTGGGGACCCAGACTGGCCATTTCAGCGTGGAGCTATGGACACCAAAGCAATGAAGTTCAGCCATGAAAAAAGCCCATAACCTCCAAGTCTCCCATGCAATGGGTAGGCAACCCTTGACACTCCATGCACACATGGAGCTTCCCTGCGCTGGCATCTTTTGTCTGGGAGGAATCTTCGTTCTTAGCCCGTGTGGGGCCCAGACGGGCCATTTCAGCAGCGGGGCGACGGACACCAAACCAATGAAGTTCCAACCAGGGAAAAAACGGCCTTAGCCTCCACCTCTACTGTGCAATGGCTGAGCCACTCTTGGAACTTCATGCACACATAGAGCTGGTAACTTTTTGTGTGGGAGGAATCTTCGTTCTTAGTCCATCTGGGGACCAAGATGGGCCATTTCAGCGTTGGGCTTCGGACAGCAAAGCAATGAATTTCCAGGTAGGAAGAAAGCCCTTAGCGTCCAACTGCCCTGTGCATTTGATGAGCCACCCTTGGCACTCTATACACTCACGGAGCTTTCTGCACTTGCGGCTTTTTCTAAGATGAATCTTCGTTCTTAGTCCATCTAGGGGACCCAGGCAGCGTCATTTCAGCGCATGACTTCAAACATCAAACCAATGAAGTTCCAGCCAGGAAAAAAACCCCTTAGCCTCCAACTGTCCTGTGCAGTTGGTGAGGCACCCTTGGCACTCCATGCACACATGGAGCTTCCTGCCCTAGCACCTTTTGTCTGGGTGGAATCTTCCTTCTTAGTCCATCTGAGGACCAAGGCAGGCCATTTCAGCGTGGGGCTTGGGACACCAAACCAATGAAGTTCCAGCCAGGAAAGAAAGCCCTTAGCCTCCAACTCTGCTGTGAAATGGGTGAGCCACCCTTGGCTCTCCATGCACACATGGAGCTTTCTACCCTGGCACCTCTTGTCTGAGTGGAATCTTTGTTCTTAATCCATCTGGGAACCCAGATAGGCCATTTCAGCGCAGGGCTTCAGACACCAAACCAATGAAGTTCCAGCCAGGAAAAAGCCCTTAGCGTCCAACTGCCCTGTGCAATGGGTGAGGCCACCCTTGGCACTCCATGCACACATGGAGCTTCCTGCGCTGGCACCTTTTTTCTGGGAGAAATCTTCGTTCTGAGTCCATCTCTGGACTTAGTCGGGCCATTTCAGCGTGGGGCTTCGGACACAAAACCAATGGAGTTCCAGGAAGGAAAAAATACCCCTTAGCCTTACACTCTGCTGTGCAATGGGTGACTCAGCCTTGACACTCCATGTACACGTGGAGCTTCCTTAGCTAGCACCTTTGTCTGGGGAGGAATCTTCGTTCTTAGTCCATCTGGGGACCCAGATGGGCCATTAGAGTGCAGGGCTTCGGACACCAAACCTGTGAAGATCTAGGCAGGAAAAACACCCTTAACCTCCAACTCTCCTGTGTAATGGGTGAGCCAATATTGGCACTCCATATACACATGCAGCTTTCTGTCCTGAAACCTTTTGTCTGGGTGGAATCTTCATTGTTAGTCCATCTGGGGACCCAGACGGGCCATTTCAGGGCGGGGCTTTGGACACCAAACGAATTAAGTTCCATCCAGGAAAAAAGGCCTTAGCCTCTAACTCTCCTGTGCAGTTGGTGAGCCACCCTGGCACTCCACGCACACAAGGAGCTTCCTGCGCTGGCCCCTTTGTCTGGGATGAATCTTCTTTCTTAGTCTATCTGGGGACCCAGACTGGCCATTTCAGCGCGGAGCTATGGACACCAAAGCAATGAAGTTCCAGCCATGAAAAAAAGCCCTTAACCTCCAAGTCTCCCATGCAATGGGTGAGCAACCCTTGACACTCCATGCACACATGGAGCTTCCTGCGCTGGCATCTTTTGTCTGGGAGGAATCTTCGTTCTTAGCCCGTGTGGGGCCCAGACGGGCCATTTCAGCGTGGGCTATGGACACCAAACCAATGAAGTTCCAACCAGGAAAAAACGGCCTTAGCCTCCACCTCTACTGTGCAATGGCTGAGCCACTCTTGGAACTTCATGCACACATAGAGCTGGTAACTTTTGTGTGGGAGGAATCTTCGTTCTTAGTCCATCTGGGGACCAAGATGGGCCATTTCAGCGTTGGGCTTCGGACAGCAAAGCAATGAATTTCCAGGTAGGAAAGAAAGCCCTTAGCGTCCAACTGCCCTGTGCATTTGATGAGCCACCCTTGGCACTCTATACACTCATGGAGCTTTCTGCACTTGCGTCTTTTTTCTAAGATGAATCTTCGTTCTTAGTCCATCTGGGGACCCAGACGCGTCATTTCAGCGCGTGACTTCAAACATCAAAGCAATGAAGTTGCAGCCAGGAAAAAAAGCCCTTAACCTCCAACTAGCCTGTGCAGTTGGTGAGGCACCCTTGGCACTCCATGCACACATGGAGCTTCCTGCCCTAGCACCTTTTGTCTGGGTGGAATCTTCCTTCTTAGTCCATCTGGGGACCAAGACCGGACATTTTAGCGTGGAGCTTGGGACACCAAACCAATGAAGTTCCAGCCAGGAAAGAAAGCCCTTAGCCTCCAATTCTGCTGTGAAATGGGTGAGCCACCTTGGCTCTCCATGCACACATGGAGCTTTCGACCCTGGCACCTCTTGTCTGAGTGGAATCTTTGTTCTTAATCCATCTGGGAACCCAGATAGGCCATTTCAGCGCAGGGCTTCAGACACCAAACCAATGAAGTTCCAGCCAGGAAAAAAAGCCCTTAGCGTCGAACTGCCCTGTGCAATGGGTGAGCAACCCTTGGCACTCCATGCACACATGGAGCTTCCTACCCTGGCACCTTTTTTCTGGGAGAAATCTTCGTTCTGAGTCCATCTCTGGACTTAGTCAGGCCATTTCAGCATGGGGCTTCGGACACAAAACCAATGGAGTTCCAGGAAGGAAAAATACCCTTAGCCTTCAACTCTGCTGTGCAATGGGTGAGTCAGCCTTGGCACTCCATGTACACATGGAGCTTCCTTAGCTAGCACCTTTTGTCTGGGAGGAATCTTTCGTTCTTAGTCCATCTGGGGACCCAGATGGGCCATTAGAGTGCAGGGCTTCGGACACCAAACCTGTGAAGATCTAGGCAGGAAAAAACCCCTTAACCTCCAACTCTCCTGTGTAATGGGTGAGCCAATATTGGCACTCCATATACACATGCAGTTTTCTGTCCTGAAACCTTTTGTCTGGGTGGAATCTTCATTGTTAGTCCATCAATGGGACCCAGACGGGCCATTTCAGGGCGGGGCTTTGGACACCAAACGAATTAAGTTCCATCCAGCAAAAAAAAGCCTTAGCCTCTAACTCTCCTGTGCAGTTGGTGAGCCACCCTTGGCACTCCACGCACACAAGGAGCTTCCTGCGCTGGCCCCTTTGTCTGGGATGAATCTTCTTTCTTAGTCTATCTGGGGACCCAGACTGGCCATTTCAGCGCGGAGCTATGGACACCAAAGCAATGAAGTTCCAGCCATGAAAAAAAGCCCTTAACTCCAAATCTCCCATGCAATGGGTGAGCAACCCTTGACACTCCATGCACACATGGAGCTTCCTGCGCTGGCATCTTTTGTCTGGGAGGAATCTTCGTTCTAAGCTCCGTGTGGGGCCCAGATCGGGCCATTTCAGCGCGGGCCACGGACACCAACCCAATGAAGTTCCAACCAGGAAAAAACGGCCTTAGCCTCCACCTCTACTGTGCAATGGCTGAGCCACTCTTGGATCTTCATGCACACATAGAGCTGGTAACTTTTGTGTGGGAGGAATCTTCCTTCTTAGTCCATCTGGGGACCAAGATGGGCCATTTCAGCGTTGGGCTTCGGACAGCAAAGCAATGAATTTCCAGGTAGGAAAGAAAGCCCTTAGCGTCCAACTGCCCTGTGCATTTGATGAGCCACCCTTGGCACTCTATACACTCATGGAGCTTTCTGCACTTGCGGCTTTTTTCTAAGATGAATCTTCATTCTTAGTCCATCTGGGGACCCAGACGCGTCATTTCAGCGCGTGACTTCAAACATCAAACCAATGAAGTTCCAGCCAGGAAAAAAAGCCCTTAGCCTCCAACTGTCCTGTGCAGTTGGTGAGGCACCCTTGGCACTCCATGCACACATGGAGCTTCCTGCCCTAGCACCTTTTGTCTGGGTGGAATCTTCCTTCTTAGTCCATCTGGGGACCAAGACGGGCCATTTCAGCGTGGGGCTTGGGGCACCAAACCAATGAAGTTCCAGCCAGGAAAGAAAGCCCTTAGCCTCCAACTCTGCTGTGAAATGGGTGAGCCACGCTTGGCCCTCCATGCACACATGGAGCTTTCTACCCTGGCCCCTCTTGTCTGAGTGGAATCTTTGTTCTTAATCCATCTGGGAACCCAGATAGGCCATTTCAGCGCAGGGCTTCAGACACCAAACCAATGAAGTTCCAGCCAGGAAAAAAAGCCCTTAGCGTCCAACTGCCCTGTGCAATGGGTGAGCCACCCTTGGCCCTCCATGCACACATGGAGCTTCCTGCGCTGGCACCTTTTTTCTGGGAGAAATCTTCGTTCTGAGTGCATCTCTGGACTTAGTCGGGCCATTTCAGTGTGGGGCTTCGGAAACAAAACCAATGGAGTTCCAGGAAGGAAAAATACCCCTTAGCCTTCAACTCTGCTGTGCAATGGGTGAGTCAGCCCTGGCACTCCATGTACACATGGAGCTTCCTTAGCTAGCACCTTTTGTCTGGGAGGAATCTTCGTTCTTAGTCCATCTGGGGACCCAGATGGGCCATTAGAGTGCAGGGCTTCGGACACCAAACCTGTGAAGATCTAGGCAGGAAAAAAACCCCTTAACCTCCAACTCTCCTGTGTAATGGGTGAGCCAATATTGGCACTCCATATACACATGCAGTTTTCTGTCCTGAAACCTTTTGTCTGGGTGGAATTTTCATTGTCAGTCCGTAAATGGACCCAGACGGACCATTTCAGGGCGGGGCTTTGGACACCAAACGAATGAAGTTCCATCCAGGAAAAAAAGGCCTTAGCCTCTAACTCTCCTGTGCAGTTGGTGAGCCACCCTTGGCACTCCACGCACACAAGGAGCTTCCTGCGCTGGCCCCTTTTGTCTGGGATGAATCTTCTTTCTTAGTCTATCTGGGGACCCAGACTGGCCATTTCAGCGCGGAGCTATGGACACCAAAGCAATGAAGTTCCAGCCATGAAAAAAAGCCCTTAACCTCCAAGTCTCCCATGCAATGGGTGAGCAACCCTTGACACTCCATGCACACATGGAGCTTCCTGCGCTGGCATCTTTTGTCTGGCAGGAATCTTCGTTCTTAGCCCGTGTGGGGCCCAGACGGGCCATTTCAGCGCGGGGCTACGGACACCAAACCAATGAAGTTCCAACCAGGAAAAAACGGCCTTAGCCTCCACCTCTACTGTGCAATGGCTGAGCCACTCTTGGAACTTCATGCACACATAGAGCTGGTAACTTTGGGTGTGGGAGGAATCTTCCGTCTTAGTCCATCTGGGCACCAAGATGGGCCATTTTCAGCGTTGGGCTTCTGGACGTGCAAAGCTAACGAACTTCCAGTGTAGGAAAGAAAGCCCTTAGCGTCCAACTGCCCTGTGCATTTGATGAGCCACCCTTGGCACTCTATACACTCATGGAGCTTTCTGCACTTGCGGCTTTTTTCTAAGATGAATCTTCGTTCTAGTCCATCTGGGGACCCAGACGCCAGCATTTCAGCGCGTGACTTCAAACATCAAACCAATGAAGTTCCAGCCAGGAAAGCCCTTAGCCTCCAACTGTCCTGTGCAGTTGGTGAGGCACCCTGGCACTCCATGCACACATGGAGCCTCCTGCCCTAGCACCCTTTGTCTGGGTGGAATCTTCCTTCTTAGTCCATCTGGGGACCAAGACTGGCCATTTCAGCTGGGGCTTGGGACACCAAACCAATGAAGTTCCAGCCAGGAAAGAAAGCCCTTAGCCTCCAACTCTGCTGTGAAATGGGTGAGCCACCTTGGCCCTCCATGCACATACATGGAGCTTTCTGACCCTGGCACCTCTTGTCTGAGTGGAATCTTTGTTCCAGAATCCATCTTGGGAACCCAGATAGGCCATTTCAGCGCAGGGCTTCTGTGACACCAAACCAATGAAGTTCCAGCCAGAAAAAGCCCTCTTAGCATCCAACTGCCCTGTGCAATGGGTGAGCCACCCTTGGCACTCCATGCACACATGGAGCTTCCTGCGCTGGCACCTTTTTCTGGGAAAATTCGCTCTGAGTGCACTGGACTTAGTCGGGCCATTTCAGTGTGGGGCTTC
>NW_026086698.1:0-13277 GCF_022539395.1 Myiozetetes cayanensis | reverse complement strand
TAGCAACTCAGCGAATCCTAGAGCAGTCCTAGAGAGATAGCTGCATTCCTCACAGAGATAGCAACTCAGCAAATCAGGATGAACCAGAAAGTCAGCCTGACCTTATTATGTTTGCCAAAACTGCCTTAAAAGGAGAAGATCTAAAGAAAGTTCAGAAGTTTACAGGTGAGGAAGACTCACACACGACTCCCGCCCAGAGGAAGGCAACAGGAACCCCACCGTGAAATCTCCCAAATTGAAGACTCCGCCCAGACTCCGCCTTCCATATGAATATTACAATTAGATGTTGCAATTTAATGAATATGCATGATTGTGTTGTAATCCTATACTCAAAAACTGTATAAAAGAGCTATGCTGATTGTACACGATCGGAGCTCTTGCCCAGGGCTACCTGGAGGGGCTCCCCAACGCTGTTGTAATAAAATAACCTCCTGCTTTAAAGAAACAAACTTTTGTCTCTAAAGCAGTTTCTCCGTGCCTTTGGGGCAAAAATTCGGCATCATTTTTGGCGAAGCCAGGCAGGAGGTTTTAGTCCTCCTGAGCCGGGGCCTGGGGGTCTAGGGACTCTCTGGGCCCTGCCGGCGGATTTTTGTCGGTAGAGAGTCCCCAGACCCCTCGGACCTACGTGCGACGGCGGACAAGAACTCCTGCTTTAAATTAAGAGGTATTTTGCTTTATATGTTATTGTGTTTTGCTTTATATGTTATTGTGTTTTGCTTTATATGTTATTGTGTTTTGCTTTATATGTTTTCGGAATAGAAAGCGCTCTATTGAGATCGGGGTAAGACGTTACCCCCAGGGGAACGCTGAGGGGACGCCCCAGCATATAATCCCTACGGGTTAGAGTCCCGGCTTGATTTGGCCACTCCCCAGGTATTTTAAGTTAGAGTCCCAAAATTCGGGTTAGAGTCCCGGCCTCGGGGTGGGCTTCCAGGTAATCGTGGGTTAGAGTCCCACCAGAGCGGATAGTTTGCCGGCAAAATTGTCTGTTGTATCGCTTGTCTGTCGTATCGCTTGTCTGTTGTAGTGTTTTAACTAATCTGGGACTATTTCCAAAAGGTTTGGGAAGGTTTCGACAATTCTGGGAGTGGTGCCAATCTCTGGGAGAGGTTCCAATAACTGCTCTCAAGAAAGGGCTTTGGAATGTGAAAAAAAAAAGGAAAAAAAAAAAAAAAAAAAAAAAAAAAAAAAAAAACAACAAAAAAACAAACAAACAAAAAAAAACAAAACATAAACACATGCAAGAAATTGTACTCGATTAAGATGAGGCAGGGATCAAATACTTGGTAAACGATATATCTTTTAGCTTGCAACAGACTGAATATTGGGCAACGGTATTTTACGGTCTGCAAGTGACACCTCGCGACTTTATTTGGTAAAGCAAGAAGCTAAAAGGTAAGAACGTTTCATCTAAAAGTGTACAGGTGTGAATGCGTGTGAGTGAGACGTGCAAATAAGCACGAAGTGAGTGCGGAGTCCTAATCTGCGGTTCCTGTTCTTCGCGAGAAGCCAGGCCAGAGACGGACGAAGCGATTGGAAACTGTGTGTATGAAGTATTGACACACAAAAAAAAAAAAAAAAAAAAAAAAAAAAAAAGAGAAAAAGAGAAAAAAAGAAAAAGAAAAAAAAAATCTGGTTAAAGCAAAGAGATAGATTTAGAAAAACAGCAATGGGAGGCCAGCAAAGTAAAGATATAAACATGAAGACCCCCTTAGGTGTGTCTTGAAGCATTGGAAAGATTTAGGGGGATTCCAGGGGAAACATAAGTAAAAGGACACTTTTAAAATACTGTACACAGTGGTGGCCTCTATATAAGTTGGATGATGATGAAAAATGACCTCCGGAGGGAACAATTAATTACAACACAATTTTACAACTCATGTTGTTCCTCCGTCGGCTAGGCAAGTGGGACGAAGTAATGTACTGCGATATGTTCTTCACCTTGAAAAATAAACCAGAGTGGCAGAAGGAGTGTGGGGTGAATGTAGCACCCCAAGATCCCCTGGTACTGGCCTTAGAGAAAGATAAGAAAAACTTAAAACCTAAGGAGCGTTGCTGTGATGCCTGTAGTATTGGACAGCAATGCCTTAGATTAACGAGAAGGGATAGCAGAAAAGAGAGCGAAATAAGCTTATGGGAGTATCAGCCGTTTGCGCCAGGATATGGGGTTCCCCCGCCCAAGCGAAGGGAAGGCGAGAGGGACACTAGTCTGTTGGGGGATATGTCACTAGAACAAGACGGATCCAAGAACGGTTACAGCCCCCAAAGATTAGAAAACAGTTGGGAAGATAGCAGCCCAGCAAGATCGGAGAGTTGCAGGAGAGAAAGCGGATCACAGAAGCTGAGTAGCCCACAAGGCTCAGAAAATTACCGAGAAGAGAGTAGTCCTCTCAGTTCGGAGATTGGTAGGAAAGAGGACAACTCACCACGACTGGGGCTAGAGGATCGGGAAAGAAAGAGTAGCCCACCTAAACTGAGAGGTAGCCAAAATAGAGATTGCAGTACACCATGAGATGAAAACACCTCACGAAGATCAGGCGGCCCGCCAAGTCCAGGCAGCCCGCCAGGACCAGGCAGCCTGCCAGGATCAGGGAACACCAGAAAGGGGGGTAGCTTCCCTGAGCTAAGATGCAGTGATGATGATGATAATATAGTTAACCAGAACAAAAAGGCAGATAACTCACAGAAATTGAGTATAGTCATCCAGATAGAGGATAAAAGAGATACACAAGGGACAGAGGAGGACAAAGAAGACAGTGTCTCAGGGCAGGTTGAGCGTAGACAGCGTCTCATCCAAACACAGAAGGAGAGGCGGCTGGACTGTGTAAACCATGCCAGAGGGTTAATAGAGGATGATTTGGCGGAAGGATCGGAAACTGAGAATGAGGAACGAAAACAGAAAAAGAGAACAGGGAAGAAAAAGAATAAAATAGATATCGAAACCCAGAAAGGAGATCCCGGGGAAGGGACTAGCAATTCATACTATACTAGATCGGCAGCACGGAAGGAAGCGAAAGAGAGAGACGAAGAAAGTTATATGATAGCTCCCCTCAGAAGGATAATGCCTATTGCAGGGGAACAGGCACGGATAAAAGTACCATTTACAACAAGCGATTTAAATAGCTGGAGAGAGGAGGCAAGAAATTTCAGAAAGAATCCAGAGGGAGTAGCCAGGAGGTTCGAATTACTGGCAAAGAATCAGGATATTGATTGGGAAGACATAGAGGTAATGCTGTCAGAATTAACAGAAACAGAAAAGGAACTCGTATTGAGAACAGGAAGAGAGCATGCTGCATTACTACCAGAAAGAGTAGATGTAATATTCCCCAATCGAAACCCAGAATGGGATCCGAATAATCCAGTCCAGTATGGGCGGCTGGTGCGATATAAAAAGCTAATAGCAATGGGTCTGCAAAATGCAATACCTAAAGCCATCAACTGGGCAATGCTATATGATGTCAGACAGGGGAAAGATGAAACCCCCTCAGAATTTTTGGACAGACTTAGGACAGCTATGAGACAGTATACACCCCTCGACCCAGCATCGGAGGAAGGGAAGCAACAGTTATTGGGGTTAGTAATGGGACAATGCACCCCAGATATCAGAAAGAAATTGCAAAAGCTTGAGCATCCAGCAAATAGAAACCTAGAAACATTGATGAACGAGGCCTGGAAAGTGTATAATAACAGAGATAAAGAAGAGAAGAAAAAGGAGGATAAAAGGTTTGCTCGAATAGTGGCAGCAGCAGTGGCAGCCCCAAATGCAAAGTCTCCAGAATCCAATACCAGAGGCAGAGGTAGAGGTTACCCAGCAAAAGGGAGTGGGAAAAGAGAATCTCAGCCCCATTTGCCTGGGATAAAACCAAATCAGTGTGCTAATTGCTGGCAGATAGGACACTGGAAACGAGATTGTCCTCTGCTAGGAGAGAGACCTGCAATCGCTACCATTGCACATCAGGACAGTGAATGAGGGGGACCGGTGAGTCGTTCCCTAGCAGACCCACTGGTTAAAATGGAGCTAGGGGAAGGTGAAAAAGAATTAAACTTTTTAATAGATACAGGAACAACATTTTTGGTTTTGAATCAAGAATTGGTACCCAGAAGTGATGAATTTGTACAGGTCGTGGGAGCGACAGGCCAACCAGAAAAAGCCTACTTTCTAAAACCTATTAAATACAAAATTGGGAAACAGATGGGAATTCATCAATTTTTGTATTTACCAAATTCTCCAAAGCCTCTACTAGGTAGAGACCTATTAGAGAATTTAGGGGCTGTAATAAAATTCAATAAAGATAAACTTGAGTTTCAAGTAAATGATGAACAACTAATAGCAGCTTTAAGTTTGACAATCAGCTATATAGAACCAAAACCTGAAAGTCGTAGCATTGAATGCATTATGAGTAAAGTATACCCACTAGTATGGGCTACTGATGTACCTGGAAGGTCAAAATGAGCAGCTCCTATTAATATTGAGTTAATACCAGGAACAAAACCGGTAGTAAGAAAACAATACCCGCTGAGGTTGGAAGATAGAAGAGGAATTGAACCAATAATAGAGAGATTTCTAGAACTAGGATTATTGGTAGAGTGTGAATCAGATTTCAATACGCCAATCCTACCTGTTAAGAAACCGAATGGGACATATAGATTAGTCCAAGATTTAAGGGCAGTGAACAAAATTACAAAAACTTTACACCCGGTCGTAGCGAATCCCTATACTCTTCTAACCAAATTGAGGGAAAATTTAAAATGGTTCACAGTATTAGACCTAAAAGATGCATTCTTTTGCCTAGCCTTAGCTCTGACAAGCCAGAAAATTTTTGCTTTTGAATGGGAATCTGCTAAAACAGGAGAAAGACTCAACTAGCTTGGACTGTGTTACCGCAGGGATATAAAAATAGTCCCACGATTTTTGAAACCAATTGGCCAAAGAATTAGAACAATGGGAAAGGCCACTGGGAAATGGTACCCTTCTACAATATGTAGATGATTTATTAGTAGCAACTGAAACAGAAGAGGAGTGCATTGAATGGACTATTTCCCTGCTAAACTTTTTGGGCTTAAGTGGATATCGAGTTTCTCTACAAAAAGCACAGCTGGTACAAGAAAAGGTGATATACCTGGGATATGAGATCTCCAGGGGACAACGATCTCTAGGCACAGCAAGAAAAGAAGCCATCTGTCAGATGCCCAGACCAGAAACGGTAAGAGATCTGCGGGCCTTTCTGGGAATGACAGGATGGTGCCGATTATGGATTCATCAATATGGATACTTGCCAAACCACTATATGACTTACTAAAGGAGACTACGAGTACCTTAACCTGGACTCCCGAGGCAGAAGGAGCTTTTAAAAGACTGAAATAAGAACTCATGAAAGCCCCAGCCTTGGGTCTTCCAGATGTAACTAAGCCATTTTGGTTATTCTCCCATGAGCGGCAGGGGATGACTCTGGGGGTTCTAGCACAACAGTTGGGACCACATAAGAGAGCTGTAGCTTATTTCTCCAAACAATTGGACGAAGTAAGCAAAGGCTGGCCTGGGTGCCTAAAAGCAGTGGCCGCAGTGATTATCAACATAGAAGAGGCCAGAAAGCTTACGCTAGGCCAGAAAATGACTGTGTTAGTCTCTCATACTGTCTCAGCAGTGCTGGAACAAAAGGGTAACCATTGGTTATCGCCTTCAAGATTCCTAAAATATCAAGCCATCCTAGCTGAATCAGATGATGTAACCATTCAAGTAACTAACATTGTCAACCCAGCTTCGTTTCTAGAAGGAAGAATTCCAGCAGAACCTCTAGAACATGATTGCCTGGAAACGATCGAGGCAGTCTATTCCAGTCGTCCAGACCTCAAGGAGGAACCATTTGAAGATGCGGACAACTGGTTCTCGGACGGCAGCAGCTTCGTGAGGCAAGGAGTAAGAATGGCAGGATATGCAGTGACCACAACAGAAGAGGTAATTGAATCAAATCCCCTATCTGCAGGGACTTCGGCCCAGAAGGCAGAACTAATTGCTCTTACCCGAGCCCTGGAATTAGCAGAAGGTATGCGAATTAACATTTGGACTGATTCTAAATATGCTTTCTCTGTCGTACATGCTCACGGAGCAATTTGGAAAGAAAGGGGACTATTAACTGCCCAGGGGAAAACAATTAAACATGCAGAAGAAATTCTAAGGTTGTTAGAAGCGGTCCAACTCCCAGAGCAGGTGGCCATAATGCATTGTAAGGGACACCTGAAAGGTAACACAGTTCCAGAAATAGGGAATAGGAAGGCAGATGCAGAAGCCAAATTAGCTGCTGCAAAAACTGAAGAAATAAACATAACAGCTTTAATACCAGGAGAATTAGATACAAATTTTCAACCAAATTATCAAGAATCAGATCAAAGATGGATTAAAAAGAACAAGGGTAAATTGTTAGACAACGGGTGGGGACAGTTAGAAACAGGTCAACTAATAATACCTGAGAAATTAATGTGGCAGTTTGTAAAGACAGAACATGAAAAAGCCCATTGGGCCTTAGACCCACTCTATCAATATTTACAAACCCGAATAGCAGGACCAAAACTCTTTACTACAGTAAAATACGTCACATCTCAATGTGAGCGATGCTTAAAGAATAACCCAAATACTGGAACTAAGGTACATCAGGGAGCCATAAATCAAGGTAAATTCCCAGGTGAAGTTTGGCAAATTGATTTTTCAGAACTCCCAAGAAAAGGGGGGTTTCGATATTTATTAGTACTAACTGACACATTTTCTGGGTGACCTGAAGCATTCCCTTGTAGGACAAATAAAGAAAGAGAAGTAACCAAGGTCTTACTAAACGAAATAATACCCCGATTTGGGGTACCGAGAAGTATATCTTCAGACAGAGGTACGCATTTTTGTGCAAAAGTAGTAAGAGCAATAAGCAAGGCATTACAAATTAAGTGGCAGTTACATACGCCTTACCGGCCTCAGGCTAGTGGGCAAGTCGAAAAGATGAATCATCTGATTAAACAACAAATTGCTAAGATATGCCAAGAAACCAATTTGCAGTGGTATCAAGCTCTGCCTATTGCTCTGCTTAGACTGAGAGTCAAACCCAGATCAAAAGAAAAATTGAGTCCATTTGAAATTCTGTATGGAAGACCTTACGCTATGCAGATTGTAAATGGAGATGCTGTAGACCAAATAGGTAATCAGTACATCTATGATTATGTAATTGCTATAGGGAAACATTTTGATAAAAGTACAGCTGTGGTGATAGAACATCAACCCAAACAGCCTGATTGTAAATTACATCCGTTCAACCCCGGTGACTGGGTATATGTTAAGAATCTCTTAGGAAAACCCCTACAAGAAAAGTGGGAAGGACCTTTCCAAGTACTGCTGACCACCTTCACCGCGGTCCAGATCAAAGAGCGACCTACATGGATTCATTACTCACGAGTCAAGAAAGCTCCGGAGAACAAGCAAGAGGAAGAAACAAGTGAAACACCAGCATCTGCAGATAATTGTTTGGGTACCAAGCCCCTGAGTAAAAGTCCTGTGTGAATATGGACATGGCACTACCATTAGTGGGATATTTTTACAGGGCATTCCCCAACAGCAACTCAAGTATTCCACTACCTTGTGCACCCCATACTAATCATAACCATAGCTATGCTTTTACTAACACTCACAAACATATACCTATGGAGCAGACTGAAATCCTTAATAACAAAAACCCAAACACTTTAGGCAATGATCCAATCTTACCAACGTCCCTTAGAGATTAAAACTTGACGAAAGAATTCGTAAGTTATAAGAAAAGGGGGGAATGAAGCCACTCACTTAAAACTTTGAAACATAAAAGGTTAACACAAAATTGTAAGAGAAATTTCAAAACCTTAACATTAGGAAACTAGGCAGTCCTTGAGATAGCAACTCAGCGAATCCTAGAGCAGTCCTAGAGAGATAGCTGCATTCCTGTCGTGGTTTTGTCCACCAGCCCGTCCCTGGGGCTGAGGATGGTTTTGTCCAGGTGATTTCCGGACAAAAAACCAATCAAAAAGTTCAGTGACGCCTTTGCTAATTACATCTTTAAGAAAACGGAAGAGAAGGTTGGTTGCGCAGTTGAAATTAGGAGCAGCAGCCATGTAGGAAAGAAGGGTAGCGGGCCCGAGGAGGGCCAAGGCCCCCTCCTCCCCGGCTTGGGCCGGGGAGGGGGGGGCAGGTGCAACACTGAAGCCTCCCTTCTCTCTTGTGAGAAAGTGAAGAAAAAAAAAGTTTAAAAGACGAATTGCTTAGACGAGAAACCGCTGCAGAAGAATTCCAGCCATGAGATAACAAGACTTTCAAGGTCGAAGCTGGCAGCACAGGAAAGAGAAGAAAAGTTCGAAGGGGGGAGAACTGCTTTTTCTCCTTTTCGCTCTCCCTCCCTTCAGCAGGGTAAAGACTGAAAAATAACACCCTGCCACCTGTGAAAGTTTGTTGGGGTGAAGAGACCCCCCATGCGGCTCACAGAGGAGCTTGTGGATGCACTAGAGATTTGTGACTTTAACAGAGAAAGCCTTATGCTGGAGTAAAAGCGGCTCGGATGAGGCAGAATCCTGTTAAAGACTTTGTGACCCTCGAAGGGATCGATGCTTGTGCTGGAGCGAGATGGCTCAGATAAGCTCGGGATCTCAGTGAGAGATCCATACTGTTGTTACTGAAGATTTATGACCCTGAGGGGAATGAGAGAACCTACGCTGGAGCAGAAAATGACTCAGGTGGGATATTGGGATCCGAGTAAGGGATCCAGACTAGACCCATGCTGAGAAGTCTATCAAGGACTGTTCTCCCATGGGGAGGGACCTCCATAGGGAAACAGGGGTGAACTCTGTAACCATTATCCCCTGTAACCCTGTGGAAGAAAATCCATAGTAAGCAAGTGTCCCCTTGCAAGTCTATGGAAGGAGACCCTTCAGGACCTGGGTAACCCTCAGCCTTCGGTTTTAACCCAGGAGGGGGGTAGGCCCAACCCTGGAGGCCAACACAGAATGAAAGAGAGATAAAGAAAATTCCAACTGTGACGAAAGTGCTGCAGAGTTACTAGAGAGAGAGAGAGAGCTGGAATTCTGAGAACAGAAAAAAACTGCTTCTCCTCCTTGGACTGATATAAAGGGAGGTGGGGGGAAAAGTATCTTTTGTAAATACATAATACCTTTTACTTAAGTAGAATTGTTGTAAATATAATTCTTTAGTGTTAACTTATTAATAATAAATACTCATACTTTTTTTAATTCAGTCTCTTTTTGTCTGCATAAACCTTCTCTCAACTAGTAATAATTGTATGTGAAAGTATAAAAGTAAATTGAACCAGGGCAAAACCACGACAATTCCTCACAGAGATAGCAACTCAGCAAATCGTAGGATGAGCCAAAAGTCAGCCTGACCTTATTGTGTTTGCCAAAACTGCCTTAAAAGGAGAAGATCGAAAGAAAGTTCAGAAGTTTACAGTGAGGAAGACTCACACACGACCCCCGCCCAGAGGAAGGCAACAGGAACCCCCACCGTGAAATCTCCCCAAATTGAAGACTCCGCCCAGACTCCGCCTTCATATGAATATTACAATTAGATGTTGCAATTTAATGAATATGCATGATTGTGTTGTAATCCTATACTCAAAAACTGTATAAAAGAGCTATGCTGATTGTACACGACGGAGCTCTTTGCCCAGGGCGACCTGGAGGGCTCCCCAACGCGTTGCAATAAAATACCTCCTGCTTTAAAGAAACAAACTTTGTCTCTAAAGCAGTTTCTCCGTGCCTTTTGGGGCAAAAATTCGGCATCATTTCTTTGACTCCAGGACCCTCCTGTCCCCACTTTCCTCCCCATCCCACCTCTCCCAGTCCCTGCATTCCCCTGTTTCCCTCACCCTGGGGACCCCCAGCCCCCATTCCTGGTTGGCCATCCCCTGGCACCTCATCCCCAGCCCCCCTGAAGCCCCTTCCCAGTTCCCACAGCTCTCCCAGTTTCTCCCTTCCCTTGACCCTGGGACCACCCTGACCCCCAAATCTCCAGGTCTCCCCAGTTCCCCACTCCTGGCTTATCCTGCAGGGCGGTCCTGGGGTGTCCAAGGGACCCCCTGAACTCCCCATTCCTGTACACCAGATCCCCCCCTGCATGCCCTTATCCGGGACCAGGACCCCTCCTGCACCCCCTTTCCCGGCCATCCCACCTCTCCCAGACTCCACACTCCCTTTTCCTTGACCTTGGGACTCCCTGGACCCCCAGTCCTGGGCATCAGGACCCCCCTGCACCCCCTCTCCAGAACTGGGACTCCCTTTCACCCCCTTCCTCAGCTCCAGGACCCCCTGCAATAACCTCTTTCCTGGCCCTCCCGCCTCTCCCAGCCCCCAGGCCCCTCTTTTCCTTGACGTGGTACTCCCTGGATCCCCATTCCTGTCTTTTCCAGACTCCTGTATCCCCCTTTTTTTTGTTGTTGTTTTTGAACACCGGGGGACCCCCTGAACCCCGTTTTCTGGACCCCACGACCCTCCCTTTCCCCGACACCGGTGACCCCCCTGCAGAGGCTCTCCCTGGACCCCCCATCCCACCTCTCCCGATCCCTGCCCTCCCCTTTCCTTGGCCCTGGGATCCCCTCCAACTCCCCTTACCCCCATTCCAAGACACCAAGATTCACCCTAAAAAAGCACTCCATGGGTTCCCCCCTCTCCGATCTCCCCGCTTTGGGCAGTCTGGGGGAGGCGCGGGGGGGAATTGAGGAACTCCTGGCAGTGTTGGGGACAATCAAAGAGTTCCTGACACGTGGCCGGGGCCTTTGTTCGGCCCGCCGGGAATCGACCACAAACCTCAGTCCCGAGGGTCCCCCCTGGCCGGGGATCAAGCGATGGGGACACAAAGGGACCCCCATGGGAACCCCTTTCCCACTCTCCCACCTCCCCTTATTCCCTTCTCCCATCCTTTTCCCGTCGCCCCCCTGCCCCCCATCAACCCCGGCTTGCTCCTCCCCTCCTCAGTCGGTTTTGTGAGAAAAATCTCATTAAATTTAGAACAACGGCAAAAGTTTGCAAAACAAAAGGAACATAAGGAAAAGGAGAAAAACGACACGTGTCGGGTGTCCCAGTCACGCAGGATTCCTAGGAACACACCTTTCAATTTAAAAGTCCCGCTTTTTAAACATTCCTAAGGTCCAACCTCATTTATGGAACCCAAGAGGCGTTTCCTTCTCCCTGCTTGGCCGTATCGTGCGGGAGGTGGAGCGTCCAACAACAGGGCAGCCCCCGGGACCCACCACGTGGCACGAGGGGTTTCCTTACCAATATTCATTGTACAGTTTTCCTATTCCCGCCCGCCCAGTTCCTGACATACATTCCAAGACTGAACTGTATGTCTTACAACTTTCGCGGAACGCTTTAAGTTAGGAATAAGAAAAATAAATTAAAAAATACCTTCTTGTCAGTATCCCTTGTCTATTCTATTTGCTTATAATAAAAACGGTTTTTTATTTCCCACAGTTTGGGAGGGACTCACCCCCTCTCTTGCTCACTTTGGAGGTCCCACCCCCCCCCTTTCTCCTTCCTCTCTCCCCTTTTCCCATCGCGTGCCCCCCAAAGCCCAACTTACCGGGGGAGCTCCTCGCTCGGGAACGGAACTTGGGGAGGAAGAGGGGGAGAAAGAGGGGGAGGAAAAAGGGGGAGGAAGAGGGGGAGGAAAAGGGGGAGGAAAAGGGGGAGGAGGAGGGGAGGAGGAGGGACGAGGAGGGGGACAGAGGAGGGGAGGAGGAGGGAGGAGGCGAGGGAGGAGGGGCGGGAGGAGGAAAAGGAGGAGGGAGAGGAGGAGCATCTTCCCCCCCAATCCCTCACGTTGCTGCGGGGGGAGGGGAGAGCTCCTCTCAGATATTTTGGGGGAGGGGCCTCTGGGGTGGTTTCGGGGTTGGGGGGGGATGTTTGGAGTTCTGAAGCTGAGCCGCAAATGCCCCTCGGGGGGACCTTGAAGGGTCTCCTGGGGGGTTTTCTTTTTCTTTTTGTGAGGGGAGGGGGATCCCGGTGTGGGTTCCTGGCAGAGCCCCGGGGATTGGGCAGGGGGATGCGGGGACCCCCCCGCGGTGGGGGTTGGTGTTCCGTGGTCAGCTCGGTCCCGGCGGGGGAGGGGGACGCAATGACACCCTTTTTTAGGGACCCCGGAGTGGGGGAAGCAGAGAGGGGTCACAGCAGAGCTGAGGGACCCCCCGGTTGTCGGAGAGCGTGGAGAGGGTGAATAGAGAGGGGTGTGGGGGGACCGGGGACCCCCGGACCCTGAAACAGGGGGCTCTGAGAGGGTGATGGCCAAAAAGGCACCCAAAAAAACCCCAAAAGTTAACAAGGGTTCAGCTGGTGGAGCTTCTCCTGTTTGCCCTCCTTACTCTGCTGGAAGAATAAATCAGGTAAATGAGACGTTGCAATGGGATACAGAAAACCCAGAGCCAGGACTTTGCAGGCTTGAAGGATTCAGGTCACCTAATAGGGGAGTTCTCTGAGCAATTCATCATTCCAGGGCTTTTTCAGCATCAAGGGGGGACCCCCCGGGATTCCCAGGAACTCCAGCAGCCCGGAAAAGGCCGAACCCCAGAGAGGGGGGGCCCCCCAAAACACAGGGGACCTGCCAACAGCCTGAACATGGCAGAGGACCCCAAGAACCCTGCAAAAGTTGGGGGGCTCCTTTGTTCCTCCAGGTTTCAAAATGCTTTGGGGTTCCTTTTATTAGACCAGGTTTCAAAATACCAAAAGAACCAGATAGATCTGAGGGTCAAAAACAACCAGGAAGTCCTGAAAGCCAAAAAGACCAGGATAGACCTGGAGGTCAAAAAGAACTGGGGAGACCTGAAGGCTAAAAATAACTGCACAGACCTGAGGGCCAGAAAGAACCAGGGAGACCTGAAGGTCAGAAGGAACTGGGTAGACCTAAAGGCCAAAGAACCAGATAAAGCTGAGAGCCAAAAAAAAATCGGGTAGACCTGAGGGCCAAAAAGAATCAGACAGACCTGAAATGCCAAAAGATTTGGGGAGACCTGAGGGCCAGAAAGAGTCAGACAGACCTGCAGACCAAAAAGAACTGGGGAGAAACGTAGGTCAAAAAGAACTGGGTAGACTGGAGGGCCAAAAAGAGCTGGGGAGATCTGAGGTCCCAAAAGAACCAGACATACCTGAAAGCCAAAAAGAACAGAGTAGGTGTGAGGGCAAAAAAGAAGTGGAAGACCTGAGGGCCAAGAAGAAGAGGCAGACATGAGGGCAAAAAAAATCAGACAGACCTGAGAGCCCAAAGA
>NW_026086697.1:0-13169 GCF_022539395.1 Myiozetetes cayanensis | reverse complement strand
GGTGTATGCTGAGCATAAAACCTCTTGGCTCTTATATATATATATTTTATATATAACATATTGTATAATATATTTAATGCATTTATATATTAAAATACTTATATATTATATATTTATATATTATATATTACTAATACATTAATATCTTTGGGGGGGCCAAGATGGCGGGCGGGCAGGCGGCCACGCTCTCGGCGTGCTCCTGCAGCTGGGTGGTGGGTGGTGAGGGACCCGCTCCTGCTCTCGCGGCTCGTCGTGGCCCTGCATGCATGGGAAAGGTTGCAGCACCGATCTGTGCAGTCGACCTCCTGGAGAAGCCGTCGGGAGCTGTGCTTCGACGTCAGAACGGCGGAGCGGTTGGCAGATGGCCGGTGGCCATGTGGGGCCGGGCCACGGGACCGGGCCGCGCCGGGTCGGACCGGGCGGGTGCAGGGAGGGGACCGGACGGTCCCGGGGGTTCCCAGACCATCGGGGGGGCGGGTAGATGGTCCCGTTCAGGGCGGGGGGGAGATCCCCTGGTCAAGCCATGCCGGGTCAGGCCGGGCAGGATCAGGGGGGAGGGTGGACGGACCTGGAGCTTCCCCGGGCCAACGTGGGGGCCGGCGGGGCGGCCTCATTTGGGGGCCGCAGACGGGTAGTGCAAAGGGGAGCTTGCAGTGGCACGCTGGGGGCTGAGGTTTGGGGTGGGTAGTGGGTTTATTCTGGAGGCTGGGGGGTTTTGGCTGGGCAGGGGTTGTGGACGGTGCCCAAACCTAGGGTGAATGCGGGGACTTCTTACACGTGTGTCCGCCCTTGCCTGGGGGTATGCCGGGATCGCCAGGTGTTGTCGCAGTGGGAATTGGGATATGATGGGTTCGGCTTGCTAGTGGCTTCTAGTGGCTTCTGCCCAGGAATGTGGTGTGCTTTTATTTTTGTTGTGGTTGTTCTGTGGGTTTTTGTGCTGGTGTTTGTTGTTGGTTTTGTTCTTTGTTTGTTTTTGTTTTGTTTTGTGTGGTTGTTTTGGGTTTGTTGTGGGGTTTTGTTTGTTTGTTTGTTTTTGGGTGTTTGTGTCTGTTTGTTTTTGTTTGTTTGTTTGTTTGTTTTTTCCCTTCTTCTTCTCCTAGTGTCTTGAGGGGTGCTCAGGGCAAGGAAGTGTCCCTGGGTTAAACTGTAGGAAGCTGTGAAGGTAAAGTTGGGAGAGCAGGGCTTGTCCAAACTATTTCAGTATGCCCTTATGAGGTTGCGAGCTGTGCTGACGGTGGCATATGCCTCCAGTAGGGTCTCCCATGCCAGACAGGTCAAAACTGAAGGGTCAAATGTGTCCGTGGGCAGGATGAGCTCACTAGCCTTCCGGCAGTCATCCTAGGAGAAGGACAACTCTGATCTCAAACCCGGGCAGATGGAGCTCGCTTAGCCCTGTAAGGCCATCCATCCAAGAGAAGGATACTCTAATCAAACCTACGTCCTGAGGACCTCACTGTCACCGTCCAAGCTTGCTAGGCCCTGGCAGATGAACCTCAGGAGTAAAGGGTGGGATCAGTTCTGCGCAAGCTGAGCCTCACCTAAAAAAACCCACTGCGCAGGCTCGAGGGTTATTGCCACACTTGTAAAGTCCTGCAGCGACAGGTGAGGGACGAAACGGCAGTGATAAGGTGCACTGGAAGCTGCAGTCCTAACCCTGCATGCAGGCGGTTCAGGACATTGGTCGCCTGAGTCTGACCCTGGAGATGACAGACTCACTCGGCAGCATCCTGAATGACCAAGCAAGGTCTTTTCAAGGAGAGCACTGCTTGCTCCACACGGAGAGGGGCCTAGAAAAGGTGGCCTAACCAAAGCTCATCTCCATCCTTCACCTGGTTGGTTAACCACAGCCAACAGGCATCTTCTGTTGTGGTCAAATAAAGATTAAGAGTAAAAGGCACACACCTGCCTCCAAAGGTGTACTCAAATTAATACTCGCATGCTGGAACATCAGAACCATGCTCGATACTGCAAACAGTGGCCGTCCTGAGTGTCGCTCCGCTCTAATTGCCCATGAACTGTCACGACTCAACATCGACATCGCTGCTCTCAGTGAAGTTCGTCTTCATGAGGAAGGCAGCCTTAGAGAACATGGTGCCGGTTATACACTCTACTGGTCAGGTAAACCCAGTTCTGAAAGGCATCTCTCAGGAGTTGGCTTCATGATTAAAAACTCTATTGCCTCTAAACTCGAAAATCTGCCAACTGGTCATTCTGATCGTATCATCTCCCTACGCCTCCCACTACACAACAAGCAACATGCTGTTCTCTTTAGTATATATGCCCCAACCCTCCAAGCTGACCCTGCTGAAAAAGATAAATTCTACAACGACCTACGCCACCTTATCCAAAAGGTTCCTGCAGATGATAAGATCATTATCCTTGGTGATTTCAATGCCAGAGTAGGAAAGAACTCTGAAGCCTGGAAAGGAGTACGAGGCAAGCATGGTGTTGGGAACTGCAATGATAATGGTCGCCTTCTGCTAGAGTTTTGTGCTGAGCAGCAGCTTACCATCACCAACACTATCTTTCAGCAGAAAGATAGTCTGAAGACAACCTGGATGCATCCTAGGTCCAAGCACTGGCACCTCATTGATTATATCTTGGTCCAACAGAGAGATATCCGCGATGTTCGTCACACCCGCGTGATGCCTAGTGCAGAATGTCAAACGGATCATCGTCTCGTGCGCTGTAAACTTAACCTCCACCTTAAGTTCAAACCTAAAAACGGTGGCATTCCTAGAAGGAGACTTCAAGTTAACAGTCTTCAATCAGCTACAGTGAGGGACAGCTTCCAGGCACATCTTCAGTCCAGGCTCGAAGTTGATTCCACAGATCCCTCTCCCAAAGTGCTTTGGCAACTTATTAAAAATAGCATTCTGCAGTCCTCTGAAGAATCCTTAGGGTTCTCCTTCAAGAAAAACAAGGACTGGTTTGATGAAAACAATCATGAGATCCAGGAATTGTTGAGTAAGAGGAGAACTGCTCACCAAGCCCACCTTGCTCAGCCATCTTGTCATATAAGAAAAGCAGCCTTTCGACTCGCATGCAGCAAGCTGCAACAGAAACTTCGTGACATCCAGAACAAGTGGTGGACTAGCAGAAAAAATCCAATTATGCGCAGACACAGGTGACTACAGGGGATTCTATGAGGCTCTGAAAACAGCCTACGGTCCTACACACCAGCCCTTTACTCAGTGCAGATGGTCAAATGCTTCTCACAGATAAAGTTTCCATCTTGAATCAATGGTCTGAACACTTTCAGACTCTCTTCAGTACTAACCGTGTAGTTCAAGACCCAGCAATGCAGTTCATTTCACAACAACCCGTGAAAACTGAACTGGATACTGCCCCCACCATGGGAGAAACTCTTAAAGCAATACAACAGGTGAAAATTGGCAAGGCAGCTGGGGTTGACAGGATCCCATCTGAAATCTGGAAGTACGGTGGCCAAGCACTGCATGCTAAGTTTCACGAATTTGTGGTGCGCCGTTGGGAACAAGGTGAACTGCCTTCAGACCTTCGTGGCACTGTCATCGTCACCTTGTACAAGAGGACAGGAGATAAATCAGACTGCTCAAATTACCGAGGTATTACTCTGCTCTCCATTGCTGGTAAAATCCTTGCAAGAATTCTTTTGAACAGATTAATACCTACCATAGCAGAAGATCTTTTGCCTGAAAGCCAATGTGGTTTCCGAGCAAACAGAGGTACCACAGATATGGTATTTGTTCTCAGACAACTGCAAGAGAAGTGCAGGGAACAGAACAAAGGACTCTATGTTACCTTTGTTGATCTCACCAAGACTTTCGACACTGTGAGCAGAAAAGGTCTGTGGTAGATTTTGGAACGTTTAGGATGTCCTCCCAAGTTCCTTAAAATGATCATCTCACTTCATGAGGACCAGCATGGTCAAGTCAGATATGGCAATGCACTTTCTGAGCCCTTTCCAATAGCCAATGGTGTGAAGCAAGGCTGCGTTCTCGCACCAACTTTATTCACAATCTTCTTCAGCATGATGCTCCAAAGGGCCACGGCAGACCTCGATGATGAAAACGGTGTCTACATCTCATATCGTACTGATGGGAACCTATTCAACCTAAGGCGACTGAAGGCTCACACTAAGACCTTAAATTATCTTATCCGTGAGCTGCTTTACGCTGATGATGCCGCCCTCATCACCCACACAGAAGCAGCTCTGCAGCGTTTAACATCCTGCTTTGCAGAGGCTGCTGTGCTGTTTGGACTGGAAGTCAGCTTGAAGAAGACAGAAGTTTTCTATCAGCCTGCACCTCAGGAAGTCTCCTATTATCCCCATATTACCATTGGTGAAACAGAGCTCAAATCAGTCCAGCAGTTTAATTACCTGGGAAGCATCATCTCCTCAGACGGTAAGACTGATGCAGAAACAGACAACAGGTTAGCAAAGGCATACAGTGCTTTTGGTAAACTCCATAAAAGAGTGTGGTAAAACAAACACCTGAAGAAAAGTACAAAGATCAGCGTTTACAGAACCATTGTACTGTCTACTTTTTTATATGGATCAGAATCATGGGTCATTTACCAGCACCACTTGCGTCTCTTAGAACGCTTCCATCAGCGCTGCCTCCCTACAATCCTAAACATCCACTGGACGGATTATGTGACCCACACGTCTGTCCTTGAACAGGCAGCAGTCACGAGCATTGAGGCCATGCTGCTGAGAACACAGCTGTGCTGGGCAGGGCACATCTCCAGGATGCAGGACTGCCGCCTCCCTAAGATTGTGCTCTGTGGGGAACTTGCCACTGGCTGCCGCAAGAGAGGAGCCCCGAAGAGGACATACAAGGACTGCCTGAAACAATCCCTCATCCTTGGCCATATTGATCATCACCATTGATCTACCCTGGCCTCCAATCGGGAGGCCTGGGGACACACCATCTATAACGCTGCTGCTGCTTTTGAGAACACACACAGGATCACTCTCGAGGAGAAAAGACAACGCAGAAAGAATCGCGTCTTGTCGATATCACCTGGGGAGTCTTTCTGCTGTGCCTTCTGCAACCCTAACCCTAACCCTAACCTTATCTGTAGCTCTAACCTTAAAGCATAGCCCCTAACACTAATCATAACCCTGACTCACCATCTATCTAGTACAGTTTTTGCGCCACTCTGGGTACTACAGAGAGAGCAAGAGCTGTGTATGCAGGCACGTTTGGGAGACCTACACCCTAAACCTACACTTAAAAAAAATAAATCTAAACGTGAACCTAATGCTAAACCCTAAACCCTAACTGTAACCCTATCCCTAACTCTAACCCAAACATTACCTAACCCCTAACCCTAACCTGACACTATCCCAAACTGTAACCCTAAACTTAAACCTACACAGGGACATGGCTGACATCACTGAGGACCAGTGACATCACAAGTGACTGGTGAAAACAAGGGGACAGTCCATGATATCAATGGGAAATCGTTAACATCACGGGGACATGGTGACACTGCTGGAGACAGTGGTGACATCACAGGGACAGTAGTGATGTCATTGTGGACCAGTGACATTACAGGGGGCTGGTGAAAACAAAGAGACAGCTGTGATGTCTCTGGGGACATGGCTGACATAACAACAACATGGGTGACATCACAGAGACACAAGTGACATCATCTAGAACACTGGTGACATGACAGAGACAGTGATGACATCACAGGGATGTCAATGACACCACTGGGGAGTGTTGAAAACAAAGGGACAACCTTGATGTCACAGGGACATCGGTGACTTTACAGGGACAGAGTTGGCATTACAGAGACACCAGTGACTTGATCAGGGACATTGTTGACATCACAGGGGACAGTGGAGACATCAGGGACACATGAGTGATATCATTGGGGTTAGTGACATCACAGGGGACTGGTCACAAGAAAGGGACAGTTGTGATGTCACAGGGACATCGTTGAAATCACAGGGGTCTGGTGACATCACAGGGACATCGGTCACAGGGACATCTCGTGACATCACAGGGACATGATGCCACCGGTGGGCACAGTGGTGGAATCACAGGGACAGCAGTGACATCACTGGGGACCAGTGAGGTCACGGGGGACAGGTGACAACAAAAGGGACAGCCATAATGTCACAGGGACATTGGTGGTATCACATGGGATGTAGGTGACTTCACAAGTACAGACATCACAGAAACACCATTTATATCATCGGGGACATTGCTGACATCACAAGAGCCAGTGGTGACATCACAGGGGACTGGAGACATCACAAAGGACTGGTGACATTACAGGGACATTGGAGAAATCACAGGGACAAAGTGCCACGGCTGACATCAGTTGTGGCATAAAAGGGACCACAGTGATATCATTGGGGACCAGTGACATCACAAGGGACTAATGAGAACAAAGGCTAAGCCCTGTTGTCACAGGGATATCAGTAACATCACAGGGAACATCAGTGACTTCACAAGGACGGGGTGACATCACAGAAACATCAGTGACATCATCTGGAACATTGCTGACATCACAGGGGACACTGGGAACATCACAGGGACATCGGTGAAATCATTGGGGAACACTGAAATTACAAGGGAATGGTGAAAACAAAGGGACAGCAGCGATATCACAGGGACATCAATGACAGCACAGGGACAGGGATGAAATCACAGAGACAGCTGTGACATCATTGAGGACCAGTGACATCATGGGGGACGGGTGAAAACAAAGGGACAACCATGTTGTCACAGGGACATCGGTGAATTCAAATGTGTCTCGTGACATCACAGGGACATTGATGACCTCACAGGGACATGGTGCCACCACTGGGGACAGTGGTGACATCACAGTGACACCAGTGACATAATTGGGGATATTGTTGACATCAGAGGGGACAGTGATGACATCACAGAGACACCGGTGACCTCAACGGAGACATGGGTGACATCACACAGACAGTGGTGCCATCACAGATATATTGGTGACATCACTGGGGACTGGTGACAACAAATGAAAGCCGTGATGTCACAGAAAGATCTCTGACATCACAGGGGACATAGGTGGCTTCACAATGACAGTTGTGACATCATAGAGACACCAGTGTCATCATTTGGGACCAGTGACATCACATGGGACTGTTGACCACAAAGGGACAACCCTGATGTCACAGGGACATTAGTGACTTCACAAGGAAAGGGCTGACATTATAGAGACACCATTGACATCATCGGGGACATTGCTGACATCAAAGGGGCAGTGGTGGTGTCACAGAGACAGCAGTTAAATCATTGGGGACATTGTTGACATCATAGGGGACAGTGATGACACCACAGAGACACCAGTGACATCAACGGGGACATCTGTGACATCGCAGCTGACATAGGTGACTTCACAAGGCAAGGGGTGACATCACAGAGACAGCAGTGACATCATTGGGGACCAGTGACATCAGACTGGAAGCAGAGGGACAGCAGTGATGTCACAGGGACATCGGTGACATCAAAGAAAAATGGTGACATCACAGGGACATCGTTCACATCACAGAGATATGGTGCCACTCTTGGGGACAGTGGTGAAATCACAGTGACATCAGAGGAGAATGTTGACAGGAAAGGGAGAGCTGTGATGTCACTGGGACATCGGTAAATTCACAAAGAGAGGGTTGACATCACAGAGACACCAGTGACATCATCAGGGGACAGTGGTGACATCACAGGGACATCAGAGAAATCACAGGGGACCAGTGACAAAAAAGGAAAGCCCTGATGTCACAGAGAAATCAATGACATCATGGGGACATGGAACCACTGCTGGGGACAGTGGTGACATCACAGAGACAGCAGTGACATCACTGGAAACCAGTGACATAACAGGGGACTGGTGACAACAATGGGAAAGCCATGATGTCACAGGGACACTGGTGACATCACAGGGGACATCAGTGACTGCACACGGCTGAGGTGACATCGCAGAAATGCCAGTGACATCATCAGTGATACTGGTGACATCATGGGGGCATCGGTGACAACACTAGGGATATTGGTGACTTTGCAAAGACAAGGGTGACATTACAAAGACAGCAGTGACATCATTGGACATTGGTGACACCACAGGGGACAGTGGTGACATCACACAGACATGGGTGATATCAGTGGGGACCAGTGACATCCCAGGGGACTGGTGACAAGAAAGGGACAGTTGTGATTTCACAGGGACATCGCTAACATCAAAGGCATCTGGTGACATCACAGGGACATCGGTGACATCATGGGGACATGGTGACAACACTAGGGACAGTGGTGACATCATAGAGACAGAAGTGACATCATTGCAGACCAGTGATGTCCCAGGGGACTGCTGACAACAAAGGGACAACTGTGATGTCACAGGGATGTTGGTGACATCACAGGGGACTTCACTGACTTCACAAGGAGAGGGGTGACAACACAGTGACACCAGTGACAACGTCAGGGACATTGGTGACATCAGAGGGGACAGGGGTGACATCACAGGAAAGTCAGTGACATCACTGGGGAGTGTTGAGAACAAAGGGACAGTCATGATGGCACAAAGCCATCGGTGACATCACAGGGGTCTGGTAACATCACAGGGACATCGGTGACACCACAGGGAGATGGTGGCACTGCTGGGGAGAGTGGTGATATCATAGAGAAAGAAGTGACATCATTGGAGACTAGTGATGTCAGAGGGGACTGCTGTGATGTCACAGGGACGTCTGTTACGTGACAGGTGACAATGGTGACATCAAAAAGACATGTGTGACATCACAGAGACACCAGTGACATTATCAGTGACACAGGTAGCATCACAGAGGTTAGCGGTGACATCACAGGGACATCGGTGGCATCATTGGGGACTGTTGACAACAAAGGGACAGCTGTGATGTCACAGGGACATCTCTGACATCGGTGACATTACTGAGACATGGTGCCACGACTTGGCACAGTGCTGACATCACAGGGAAAGCAGGACATCATTGGGGACATCTGTGACATCACAGGGGACATAGATGACTTCACAAGGCCAGGGGTGACATCACAGAGACACCAGTGACATCATCATAAAAATGGGTGACATCACAGAGGACAGTGGTGCCATCACAGATATATCAGTGACATCACTGGGGACCAGTGATATCACAGGAGACTGGTGACAACAAATGACAGCCGCAATGTCACAGAGAGACCGCTGAAATCACAGTGGACATCGGTGACTTCACTAGTACAGGGGTGTTATCATAGAGCCATCAGTGACATCATTGGGGATATTGGTGACATCACAGGGGACAGTGGTGACATCACTGAGACAGCAGGGACATCACTGGGGTCCAGTGACATCAGAGACACAACAGAGGTACAGCAGTGATGTCACAGGGACATCGGTGACATCACAGGGGTCTGGTGACATCACAGGGACATTGGTCACATCACAGGGACATGGTGGCATTGCTGGGGACAGTGGTGATATCCCCAGGACAGCACTGACATCATTGGAGATCAGTGATGTCACAGAGGACTGCTTACAGCAATGGGAAAGCCGAGATGTCACAGGGATATTGGTGACAACACACGGGGTGGAGGTGACAACACAGAGACACCAGTGATATCATTGGGGACATTGGTGACATCACATGGGACAGTGGTGACATCACAGGGACAGCAGTGACATCAGTGACATCAGTGACACTGTGAACCAGTGACATCACAGGGGACAGGTGAAAACAAAGGGGCAGCCATGATCTCCCAAGGACATCGATGACATCATTGGAGACATCGGTGACTTCACAAGGACAGGTGGGACATCGCAGAAACACCAGTGACATCATCGGTAACACTGGTGCCATAACAGATACATTGGTGACATCATTTGGGACCAGTGACATCACATGGGACTGTTGACAAGAAAGGGACAGCTGTTACATCACAGGGCTATCAGTGACATCACAGGGGATGGGGGTGACAACACAGGTGCCAGGGTTGACATCACAGGAGCATCGGTGACATCCCTGGGGATATTGGTGACTTCACAATGACAAAGGTGACATTACAGAGACAGCAGTGACATCACAGGGGCAGCAGTTATATCACAGGGACTTTGGTGACATCATTGGAGATCAGAGACATCACAGGGGTCTGATGGCATCACTGGGGACAGCAGTGACATCACAGGGACAGGGGTTCCACCCCTGGGGATAGCGGTGCCATCAAAGAGACAGCGGTGACATCACAGGGGTCTTGTGGCATCACAGGGACATGGTGCCACCGCTGGGGTCAGTGGTGACATCACAGGACTTCAGTTCATTGGGGAACAGTGACATCGCTGGGGAGAGTGGTGACATCACATGGGAAAGCCCTAAAATCACTGGGGATACATGGACCACCCCTGGGGGCAGCAGTGACATCACTGCAGACCAGTGACATCACAGGTTTCTGGTGACATCACTGGGGACAGCAGCTACATCACAGGGACAGTGGTGACATCACTGGGGACAGCAGTGACATCACTGGGACAGTGGTCCATGACTGCTGCAGCCACTGCTGTCAGACAGGTGGGCCATCCCTTGCTGACTCCATCCCACTGTTTGCAGTCGAGCTCGGCCCTCCTGGATGGCCCTGCTTGGTGGCCCAAGACCCCCAAAGCCATTCCTTGACGTTCATGGCACAACAACCAAAGGGGCTTCGTCCCGTCAGGCAAAGCCAACGCCGGAGCCCTCCTGAGCTCCCGCTTCAGGCCTTTGAAGGCCTCGTCTGTCTCAGGGCTCCACATGATGTTCTTTTGGGTTCTTTTCAGCAGGTCCTAGAAAGGCTTTACAAGCACTCCCTACTGATAGAGCCATAAACTACACCAACCTGTCATTCCTAGAAAGGCTTGGAGATCTCCCCCTGTTTCTGGGCTGGGTGTCTGGCAGATGCTTCCTTTCTTGCTGTTCCCAGGGAACATTGCCCACCAGAGACTTCATACCCCAGGTACACCACTTTTTCTTCCACCAGCCGTGCTTTCTGTCAGGAAACTCGGGAACCGTTTAAACCCAAGAAGTTTAAAAGAGAGATTGTCCACTGCACACTCACTTCTTCTGTTCCGGTCGCTATTAACAAGTCATCTCCATATTGTAGCAGAACGCCATCCGCCGGTGGCTGCTGCCATTGTTCCAGCTCTTGGACTGGCTGGTCACTGAACAAAGTGGGACTATTTTTAAATTTCTGGGGTAAAACTGTCCAACTTCATTGCATCTTTCTCCTACTACGGACAGATTCCCACTCCAAAGCAAAAATCTTTTGACTTTCCTGAGCTAGGAGTAAATAGAAAAAGGCATCTTTTAAATCTAACACTGTAAATCTAATCAAATTATCTCTCAATTTTGTTAGAAGTGTATAGGGATTTGTTACCACGGGGTATAAGGTTTTAGTTATCTCATTTACTCCCCTGAAATCCTGAACTAGTCTGCAAGTTCCACTTGGTTTCTTAACTGGGAGAATTGGGGTGTTAAAGTCTGATTCACACTCCATTAGAAGTCTCAACTTCAAAAAGTTTTCACTTGTTGGTTCAATTCCTTTTCTGCCTCCAAACATCAATGGATATTTTTTCCTGACTACTGGCTTTGCTCCTGGTAATAATTCTATCTGAATAGGAGTTGCCTTTTTTGATTTACCGGGTACATCTGTAGCCCATACCAAGGAATACACTCAATCCTCATGTCCTGCTGGTGGCAGCTGGGCAGCCTTGACCCTGATGCCGAGGGTCACCGAGTGTGTGAGGAGGGAATCCTTCACCATTGGTGGCTGTGCCTGCCTGGGAGCTGGACCAGCTGCCTGGGAGGAGAAAGGGACACCACTTATCATGGCAACCATTGTGCAGTATCATTGTGACCTCGGTTGCCATGGCAACCATTGTGTATTCTCATTGTGATGTCATTTACCATGGCAACCATAGTGCATTCTCATTGTGACCTCGGTTACCACGGTAACCATTGTGGATTCTCAGTATCACTCAGCAACCATGGCAACCACTGTGCACTCCCACTGTAATATCAGTTAATATGGCATCTGTTGTGTATTTTCATTCTGAAATCGCTTATCATGGCAACCATTGTGCATTCTCATAATGATGTCACTTACCATGGCAATCATTGTGCATTCCCATTGTGATCTCAGTTACCATGGCAACCATTATGCAGTCTCACTGTTACAGTGGTTACCATGGCAACAATTAAGCATTCTCATTGTGACGTTGGTTACAATGGCAACCATTGTCCATTCTCATTCTGATGTCACTTCCAAGTGAAACCACTGTGCAATCTCATTGTGACCTCTGTTACCATGGCAACCATTGTGCATTCCCATTATGACCACAGATGCCATGGAACCATTGTGCATTCTCATTGTGACATCAGATGCCATGGCAACCATTTTGCATTCTCATTGTGACCTCGGTTACCATGGCCACCATTCTGCATTCCCATTATTAAATGATTACCATGGTAACCATTGTGCATTTCTATCATCACCTATCTTACCACAGCAACCATTGTGCATTCTCACTGTGACTTTTGGTTACCATGGGAACCATTATGCTTTCTCATTTTGACCTCAGTTGCCATGGCAACCCTTGTGCATTCCCATTGTGACTTCGGTTGCCATGGAAACCATTATGTATTCCCACTTTGACCTCGGTTACCATGGCAACCATTGTGCATCCTCATTGTGGCCTCACTTACCATGGCAACCGTTATGCATCCTCATTGTGTTGTCAGTTGCCCTCGCAACCATTGTGCATTCCCATTGTGAACTCAGTTACCATGGCAATCATTGTGCATTTTCATTGTGAACTTTGTTACCATGACAAACATTGTGCATTCTCATTGTGACTGTGCATAGCATGGCAACCATTGTGCATTCCCACTGTAACCCCGGTTGCCATGACAACCATTGTGCATTCTCATTGTGACCTCGGTTACAATGACAACCATTGTGCATTATCATTGTCACCTTGGTTACCATGGCAACAATCGTGCATTCTCATTGTCACCTCGGTTACCATGGCGACCATTGTGCATTGCCATTGTGATGTTGCTTACCATGCAAATCACTGTGCATTCTCATTGTGATGGTTACCATGGTAAAAATTGTGCATTCTCATTCTGACATCACTTACTGTGGTAACCATTGTGA
>NW_026086696.1:0-13310 GCF_022539395.1 Myiozetetes cayanensis | reverse complement strand
CTGGGCACGGCAACTACAACTGCCAGCCTGCCTTCCCAGCAACCATCCTGTAACCCAAAACCCCACAGGATTGTGCCCTGGGATGGGGCAACCTCGGATGGACGGACACACTGGGAATGAGAGGTTGGGAAAGAGCCCTGGGGGTGCTGGTGGGTGCCAGTTGGCCCTGAGTCAGCAGTGCCCTGGCAGCCAGGAGGGCCAAGCCTGTGCTGGGGGCATCAGGGAGGGGATTGTCCCGCTCTGCTCTGCCCTGGGGCGGCCTCACCTGCAAGATTGGGGCAGATTGAGGGGACACAATGGAAGGGAGAGATTGAGCCATTGGAGAGTGTCCAAAGGAGGGAACAAGATAGGGAAGGGGCTTGATTTGAAGCCATGTGGGGACACTGAGGGCACTTGGTGTGTTCAGCTGGAGAAGAGGAGACTGAGGGGAGACCTCACTGCAGTCACAACATCCTGGGCAGGGGCAGAGGAGGGGCAGGCCCTGAGCTCTGCTCTGGGGGGACCAGGGACAGGACTGAGGGAATGGCCTGGAGTTGTGTCAGGGCAGGGTTAGGCTGGATTTTAGAAAAAGGTTCTTCCCCTAGAGGGTGGTTGGGCACTGAACAGGCTCCCCAGGGCAGTGGGCACAGCACCAAGGCTGACAGAGTTCAAGAAGTGTTTGGATGATCCTCTCAGGCTCATGGTGTGAGCCTTGGGGATGGTCCTGTGCAGGGTTGGGGTAGTTTTAATCTAGGCCTTCCTTGGTGACCAATTTGTAACCAAGTGGTCATGTTCCCAGTATTCCATACGATTTTTACATAGACCAGGGTATAAATAAGAAGGGAGGACAGACCTTTGTTCTCTTCTCTTCCCATGAAGTTCAGGAGCAGTGGTCACTGCTTTGGTCTCGCTTATCTGGAGGCTGAGTTTGCAGTGACTTCTGGTCTGCCACGTGGGAGATTGGAGAGTGCTGGCCATGTGTGCCAGTCTTGCTTTTCTGAGAAACGGGGTGAGATTTGTTTTTTCTAATTATTTTGCTAGTTCTTGGCTTTGATTGTGTATGTCTGTATATCCTGTTTTTTCCCTTTTTGTCCTTTTTTCCCCTTTCCCTTTGGAAAGTATTTATATTCCCTTCACTGTGTACATAGCATTTTAATTGTATATATCTGTAATATAAGTAAAATATATATTTTTATATAATTAGCTTGATTTCAGGTTCTTCTTTTTTTTTTTATTTTTTTTTTTTTTTTACTTTTACCCTAAGAAAAGAAAGGAAGGAGAAGGGGTTATTACTGTGAGTTCAGGCATATGGCAAAGAACCAAGTCTGAACCATTTCAAGGGTTAAGGATTGGACTGGAGGATCCTTGGGGGTCCCTTCCAACTCAGCATATGCTGTGACTCTGTAATTATCAACCCTGTGTTCAGCACAAATCCAAAACACAGTGCTGCACTGGCCATGGGGAAGAAATTTAACTGGACTCCCCCTGAAAGCAGCACACCCATTATGGGCTCTCACACAAACATCCCCCAGTCCATTTTCCCCCTGGAACCAGTGATTCTGAGTTCCTGCTTCCCCAGCCCCAGGGATGGTGTCCTTGTCTGCTCATTCCTCCACACTCTCTTCTCAGTGATGGCATCTTAACCAGACAAGCGCCTGGGAATAATTTCCTTCCAAGTCTTCAATTCTTCTGTGGTTAATTAGACAGATCTCAGAAGTGTATTCAAAGTGAATACACTGTATTAACAAAACCACAAATAAACATGTCTTTTTTGTGACCTGTTTGCTTTTTTTCCTGTTTTTACATTGATATCAGCAATCCCCAGTCGATATTGATTCCAAACACCTCCTAATTCAGTCTGAATAGATAAGAAAATCAAGACCCTTTGTGTCTGACAATCCATCTAACTTTATCCCTATCCACACCCTATCATTCCCTCATCCAAGCCCTGGGACTCAAAGCTGCCTTGGGCAAATCTGAGCTTCCTCCACTAAAGGCTGGGCCTGCAGGTTTCAGCTCCTTGGCACCAACTCCCACCTGCTTGGCTTGGAGAAAGAGCTGCACAAAGTGGGTTTCTGTGGGTGGGTTTTGGTAGCGGGGGGGCTCCAGGGATGGCTTCTGTTGGAAGCTGCTAGAAGCTTCTCCTGCCCCATGGAGCCAATGCCAGCTGCTCCAGGACGGAGTTCCTGCCACTGGCCAAGACTGAGCCCATCAGGAGCAACAGGAACAGCTCTGGGATAACAGATTTAGGGACAGAAGGAATTGCAACCGGGGAAGAGCGGAGTGGGAATGTGGAAACAGCAATGCAGACCCCAAGGGCGGTGCAGAAGGAGGGGCAGGAGGTGCTCCAGTCACAAGAGCTGAGGCCCTGCAGCCCCTGGGGGAGCATCGGGGTGCAGAGACCCCCCTGCAGCCCCTGGGGGAGCATCAGGGTGCAGAGACCCCCCTGCAGCCCCTGGAGGCTCCCACGCTGGAGCAGGGGGATGCAGGAAGGAGGCTGTGACCCCGGGGCAGGCCCAGGATGGAGCAGGTCCTGGCAGGGACCTGCAGCCCCTGCAGAGGGAAGCCCAGGCTGGAGCAGGTTTTTCCCAATCAGGACTCGTGGCCCCTTTGAGAGACTCACGCCGGGTCAGCTCCTCCCTGAAGGACTGACCCCATGGAGGAGGGACCCACGGGACAGCAGGGTGGGAAGAGCTGCTGCCCCAGGGATGGACTCAAACAACACCTGACTGCAACCCCCTTCCCCGTCCCCCTGCACTGCTGGGAGGGGGAGGAGGGAGAGTTGAGACGAAAAGAGGGGTGGGGAGGTGGTGTTTTTCAGACTCTTTTATTTCTCACTCTTTGGCTTTTATCCTGTCAGTAATAAATTTAAGTACTATCCCTACTTTGAGTCTGTTCTGCCCATTAGTAAGTGACTTTCTCCCGACCCTTATCTCTACTCAAGAATCCTCAGCTGTTTGTTTTTTCTGTCCTCTGTGGAGCTGCAGGGGGAGGGGGAGGAAGCAGCTTTTAGTGGGTGTTTGAAATCCAGCCAGAGTCAACTCACTAAACCAACCCATGTGCTTGAGACCCTTTTGTGATGTCACAGCCTACCCTCTCCATTCTGGAATAGCCCTTGGCAACCAGAGAACCAACAGCCCACAAGGTCAGAATGCAGCCCCACCCATGTGCCCCTTTATGATGTCACAGCCCATCCTCTCCATTCTGGAATAGCCCCTGGAAACCAAAGAACCAACACCCCACAAGGTCAGAATGCAGCCCCACCCATGTGCCCCTTTATGATGTCCTGGCCTGACCTCTCCATTCTGGAATAGCCTCTGGAAACCAAAGAACCAACGCCCCACACCCCCACAGTGCAGCCCCACCCATCTGCCATGGGACTCTTTGGGAAGTCACGGCCTTTCCCCCAGGAAAGAAAGCCTTTAACTTTTAAGTGTTAGGTGCAGTTGGTGGGTCACCCTGAGCACTCCATGGGCAGTGAGAGCTTTCTGTCCTGACACCTTTTGTCTGGCAGGAATCTTTGTCCAGATTCAAATTTGGCAGTCGGACTGACAATTCCAGCGTGGGGCTCCTGCAAGCGAACGACAGCCCTGCCTTCCAAGAAAGAAACCCCTTCCCCTCGGTCTCTGTTCCTCTTCCTTCAAATACAACCTGCAGGGCAGCTTTTTGCCATCTCTTCTCTTGGGAATTGGGAAGATAGACCCGCTCCCATGTTTAACACCTCAGGCAAAACCACCCTGTTAACACCTTTCCCAACCTTCCCCAGCCTTTCCCAAAGCCGAGATGTGGAAAGAACAAGTGCCCTTGTCCCTGGCTGTGCTGCTGTGCTGGGAGTCTCTTCCCTCCAGCTCTGCACACAGGCACTGCCCCTGCAGCTCCAGAGAAGGGCTGAAGAAGCATCTTCAACACAGAAATCAGGGCAGGTGTATCAGGGATTGTTGATATTTTTTGGTCTGTGTTTGGCCCAGCCACCTGCAAAAGTTTTGTTCTTTGCCTGCCAAGTTCACTGATAAACGGGAGCTTTTTCTTTGGAGAGAGAGTTTCTTGTATAAACTGTTTTAATTGGTGCTCTGTGATCGGTTCGTTGTCTGTAGGGGACATTTGAAGGAGAAACTGAAGAGGAGAGGATGAAGTAAAGCCCCCGGACCCAAATAGATCAGACCCCTTGAGTGAAACAGCGCAAGTGCGAGGGGAATCCCCACGTTCTCCTGCATGGCTGAAGGGGTGCACAAGGGGTGCACAAAGAACGACTAATAGCAGCCCTGAGTTTGGTCCTGAGCTGCATAAAGCCAGAGCAAAACAATCAAAATATCAGTCACATTTTAGATCGAGTCTATTCCTTGATATGGGCTACAGATGTACCCAGTAAATCAAAAAAGGCAACTCCTCTTCAGGTGGAATTATTACCAGGAGCAAAGCCAGCAGTCAGGAACAATATCCATTGAGGTTAGAAGACAGAAAAGGAATTGAACCTATAAGTGAAAACTTTTTGAAGTTGGGACTTCTAATAGAGTGTGAATCAGACTTTAACACCCAGATTCTCCCAGTTAAGAAACCAAGTGGAACTTACAGACTACTTCAGGATTTAAGGGGAGTAAATGAGATTACTAAAACCTTATACCCCATGGTAGCAAATGCCTATACACTTTTAACAAATCTGAGAGATAATGTGATTTGATTCACCGTGTTAGATTTAAAAGATGCCTTTTTCTGTCTACCCCTAGATCAGAAAAGTCAAGAGATTTTTGCTTTGGTGTGGGAATCTGTCCATAGTGGGAGAAAGATGCAATCAATTTGGACAGTCTTCCCACAGAAATTTAAAAACAGTCCCACTTTGTTCAGTGACCAGCCAGTCCAAGAGCTGGAGCAATGGCAGCAGCCACCGGCGGATGGCGTTCTTCTACAATATGGAGATGACTTGTTAATAGCGACTGGAACAGAAGAAGTGAGTGTGCAGTGGACAATCTCTCTGTTAAACTTCTTGGGTGTAAACGGTTCCTGAGTTTCCCAACACAAAGCATGGCTGGTGCAAGAGAAAGTGGTGTACCTGGGGTGTGAAGTCTCCAGTGGGCAATGTTCCCTGGGAACAGCAAGAAAGGAAACATCTGCCAGACACCCAGCCCAGAAACAGGGAGAGATCTCCAAACCTTTCTAGGAATGACAGGTTGGTGTAGTTTATGGCTCTATCAGTAGGGAGGACTTGTAAAACCTTTCTATGACCTGCTGAAAAGAACCCAAAAGAGCATCATGTGGAGCCCTGAGACAGACGAGGCCTTCAAAGGCCTGAAGCGGGAGCTCAGGAGGGCTCCGGCGTTGGCTTTGCCTGACGGGACGAAGCCCCTTTGGTTGTTGTGCCATGAACGTCAAGGAATGGCTTTGGGGGTCTTGGGCCACCAAGCAGGGCCATCCAGGAGGGCCGAGCTCGACTGCAAACAGTGGGATGGAGTCAGCAAGGGATGGCCCAGCTGTCTGACAGCAGTGGCTGCAGCAGTCATGGACCACTGTGCCTGTGATGTCACTGCTGTCCCCAGTGATGTCCGTGATGTCTCTGTGATGTCAGTGATGTCCCTGTGATGTCACCAGAAACCTATGATGTCATTGGTCTACAGTGATGTCACTGCTGTCCCCAGGGATGGTCCCTGTGTCCCCAGTGATTTTACAGCTGTCCCCTGTGATGTCACCACTCTCCCCAGCGATGTCACTGTTCCCCAATGAACTGAAGTCCTGTGATGTCACCACTGACCCCAGCAGTGGCACCATGTCCCTGTGATGTCACCAGACCCCTGTGATGTCACCACTGTCCCTTTGACGGCACCGCTATCCCCAGGGGTGGAACCCCTGTCCCTGTGATGTCACTGCTGTCCCCAGTGATGCCACCAGACCCCTTGTGATGTCTCTGATCTCCAATGATGTCACCAAAGTCCCTGTGATATAACTGCTGCCCCTGTGATGTCACTGCTGTCTCTGTAATGTCACCTTTGTCATTGTGAAGTCACCAATATCCCCAGGGATGTCACTGATGCTCCTGTGATGTCAACCCTGGCACCTGTGTTGTCACCCCCATCCCCGGTGATGTCACTGATAACCCTGTGACATCACGGCTGTCCCTTTGTTGTCAACAGTCCCATGTGATGTCACTGGTCCCAAATGATGTCACCAATGTATCTGTGATGGCACCAGTGTTACCAACGATGTCACTGGTGTTTCTGCGATGTCACCCCTGTCCTTGTGAAGTCACCGATGTCCCCAATGGTGTCACCGATGTCCTTGGGAGATCATGGCTGCCCCTTTGTTTTCACCTGTCCCCTGTGATGTCACTGGTTCACAGTGTCACTGATGTCACTGATGTCACTGCTGTCCCTGTAATGTCACCACTGTCCCCTGTGATGTCACCAATGTCCCCAATGATATCACTGGTGTCTCTGTGTTGTCACCTCCACCCCGTGTGATGTCACCAATGTCCCTGTGACATCACGGCTTTCCCATTGCTGTAAGCAGTCCCCTGTGACGTCACTGGTCTCCAATGATGTCAGTGCTGTCCTGGTGATATCACCATTGTCCCCAGCAGTGCCACCATGTCCCTGTGATGTGACCAATGTCCCTGTGATGTCACCAGACCCCTTTGATGTCACCAATGTCCCTGTGACATCACTGCTGTACCTCTGTTGTGTCTCTGATGTCACTGGACCCCAGTGATGTCCTTGCTGTCTCAGTGATGTCACCACTGTCCTCTGTGATGTCACCAATGTCCCCAATGATGTCACTGATGGCTCTATGATAACACCCCTGTACTAGTGAAGCCACCAATGTGATTTCAGCGGTCTCTCTGTGACATCGCAGCTGTCATTTGTTGTCACCAGTCTTCTGTGATATCACTGGTCCCCAGTGATGTCACCGATGTATCTGTGATGGCACCACTGTCCCCTGTGATGTCACCCATTTTTACGATGATGTCACTGGTGTCTCTGTGATGTCACCCCTGTCTTTGAGAAGTCACCGATGACCCCAGTGATGTCACTCATGTCTTTCTGATGTCACCACTTTCTCTTGTGATGTCACCAGTGACACAAATAATGTCACTGGTGTCTCTGTGATGTCACCCCTGGCCTTGTGAAGTCATCAATGTCCCCTGTGATGTCACAGATGTCCCCAATGATGTCCTGCTTTCCCTGTGATGTCAGCACTGTGCCAAGTTGTGGCACCATGTCCCTGTCATGTCACCGATGTCAGCGATGTCCCTGTGACATCACAGCTGTCCCTTTGTTGTCAACAGTCCCCTGTGATGTCAATGGTCCCCAATGATGCCACCGATGTCCCTGTGATGTCACCGCTAACCTCTGTGATGCCACCTGTGTCACCGATAATGCCACTGGTGTCTCTGTGATGTCACACATGTCTTTTTGATGTCAGCATTGTCACCTGTCACATAACAGATCTCCCTGTGACATCACAGCTGTCACTTTGTGGTCAGCAGTCCCCTCTGACATCACTGGTCTCCAATGATGTCCCTTCTTTCTCTATGATGTCACCACTGTCCCCAGCAGTGCCACCATGTCCCTATGATGTCACTGATGTCCCTGTGATGTTATCAGACCCCTGTGATGTCACCAATGTCCCTGTGACCTCACTGCTGACCCTCTGTTGTCACTCTGATGTCACTGGTCCCCAGCGATGTTCTTGCTGTCTCTGTGATGTCACCACTTTCCCATGTGATGTCACCAATATGCTCAATGATGTCTTGTGTCTCTGCCCCCCTGGCCTTGTGAAGTCACCGATGTCCCTGTCACATCACCACTGTCGCCTTTGATGTCACCAGAGTCCCTGATGATGTCACTGGTATCTCTGTGATGTCACAATGGTCTCCTGTGATGTCACTGATAGACCTGTGACATCACGGCTGTCCCTTTGTTGTCAACACTCCTCAGTGATGTCACCCATCTCCCTGTGATGTCACCACTGTCCCCTGTGATGTCAACAATGACCCCAATGATGTCGCTGGTGTCACTGTGATGTCACCACTGTCCCCAGCAGTGGCACCACTGTCCCCATCATGTCACTGATGTCCCTGTGATGTCACCAGAGCCATTTGATGTCAGTGATGTCCCTGTGACATCACAGCTTTCCCTTTCTTGTCACCAGTCCCGTGGGATGTCACTGGTCCCCAACAGTATTGCCCATGTCTGTGTGATGTCATCACTACCCTCTGTGGTGTCACCAATGTCCCCGATGATGTCACTGCTGTCTCTGTAACATCACCCTTGTCCTTGTGAAGTCACCAATGTCCCCATTGATGTCACTGCTGTCCCTGGGATGTCACAACGGTCCCTTTTTTTTTTCATCAGTCCACTGTGAAGTCACTCGTCCACAATGATGTCACCGATGTCCCTTGTGATGTCACCAGTGTCACCGATGATATCACTGGTGTCTCTGTGATGTCACCCCTGTCCTTATGTCCGATGTCCACTGTGATGTCAGCGATCTCCCTGTGACATCATGGCTGTCCCTTTGTTTTCACCAGTTCCCTGTGATGTCACTATTCCTCAATGGTGTAACCTCTGTCCCTGTGATGTCACCACTGTCCCCAGTGACTTCAGCAATGTCCCCAGTGATGTCACTTGTGTCTCTATAATGTCAACCCTGTACTTGTGAAGTCACCAATGTCCCGGTGACATCACGGCTGTCCCTTAATTGTCACCAGTCCCCTGTGATGTTACCCACGTCCCTGTGATGTCACCACTGTCCACTGTGATGCCAGCAATGACTCCGGTGATGTCATTGGTGTCACTGTGATTTCACCCTTGTCCTTGTGAAGTCACTGAAGTCCCCTGTGATGTCTCCAATGTCCCTGTGACATCACGGCTGTCCCTTTGTTGTCAACAGTCCCCTGTGATGTCACTGGTCCCCAGTGATGTCACTGCTGTCTCTCTGATGTCACCACTGTCCCCAGCGGTAGCACCATGTCCCCGTGAAGTCACCGATGTCCCTGTGATGTCACCAGATTCCTTTGACTTCACTGATGTCCCTGTGAAATCACGGCTGTCCCTTTGTTTTCACCAGTCCCCTGTGATGTCACTGGTCCTCAGTGATGTCACTGCTGTCTCTGTAATTTCATCCCTGTCCCTGTGATGTCACTGATGTCCCTGTGACATCACTGTTGTCCCTTTGTGTTCACCATTCCCCTGTAATTTCGCTGTTCCCCAGTGATTTCACCGATGTCCCTGTGATGTCACCACTGTCCCCTGTGATGTCAGCAATGTCCCAGATGTTGTCACTGGTGTCTCTGTGATGTCACCCCTGTCCTTGTGAGGTCACTGACTTCCCCTTTGATGTCACTTATGTCCATGGGACATCACTGCTTTCTCTTTGTTGTCAGTAGTCCCCTGTGATGTCACTGGTCCCCAGTGATGTCATCCATGTCACTGTGGTGTCACTACTGTTCCCTGTGATGTCACCAATATCCTCGATGATGTCATTGTTGTCTCTGTAATTTCTCCCCTGCCTTTTTGAAGTCACCAATGTCCTATTTGATGTCACCGATTTCCCTGTGACATCACAGTTATCCTTTCATTGTCACCAGTCCCCTGTGATGTCACTGGTCCCCAGCAATGTCACTGTTGTCCCTGTGGTGTCACCACTGTCCCCAGCAGTGGCATCTTGTCCCTGTGATGTCACCGATGTCCCTCTGATGTCACCAGACCCCTGTGACATCACTATTATATCTGTGAAATCACAGCTATCCTTTCATTGTCACCAGTCACCTGTGGTGTCACTGGTCTTTAATGATGTCACTGCTGTCTCTGTGATGTAACCAATATCCCTGTGACATCACAGCCATCCCTTTCTTGTCATCAGTCACTTATGACATAACTGGTCCCCAGTGATGTTACCACTTTCCTCATGACATCACCATTGTCCCCTGTGACGTCAGCAATGTCCCCGATCAAGTCACTGGTGTCTCTGTAATGTCAACCATGTCCCTGTAAAGTCACCGATGTCTCCGTGACATCAGGGTTGTCCCTTTGTTTTCAACACTCCCCTGTGATGTCTCTGGTCCCCAGTAGTGTCATTGACATCCCTGTGATGGCACCACTGCCCCCTGTGATGTCACCAGTGTCTTAGATGATGTCACTGGTGTCTCTGTGATGTCAACCTGTGTTGTTGTTATGTCAACAATGTCCCTTAAGACATCACAGCTGTCCCTCTCTTTTCAACAGTCCCCTGTGATGTCACTGGTCCACAATGACATCACTGCTTTCCCTGTGATGTCACCAGTGTCTTCTGTTATGTCACCATTGAGCCTGATGATGTCACTGGTGTCTCTGTGATGTTATCCCGGTGTTCCTGTGACATCACGGCTGTCCCTTTGTTGTCACCAGTACTCTGTGATGTCACTGGTCCCCAGTGATGTCACTGCTGTTCCTGTGATGTCACCACTGCCTCCAGCAGTGTCATCATGTCCCCATGATGTGAACGATTTCCCTGTGACATCACGGCTGTCCCCTTTTTTTCACCAGTCACCTGTGACGTCATTGGTTCTCAGTGATGTCAGCCATGTCCCTGTGATGTCACCACTGTCCCCTGTGATTTCACCAATATCCACAATGATGTCACTGATATCTCTTTGATGTCAACCGTGTACTTGTGATGTCAATGATGTCCCATGTGATGTCACCAATGTCCCTGTGATATCAAAACTGTCTCTTTGTTTTCACCACTCCCCTGTGATTACACTCATCCTCAATGATGTCACCAAGGTCCCTTTCATTAGTGTTAGGGTTAGGTTAGGGTTTGGTTTTAGGTAACGTTTGGGTTAGAATAAAGGATAGGGTTAGGGTTAGGGTTTAGGGTTAGGGTTTAGGGTTAGGATTTAGGATTAGGGTTAGGGTTTAGGTAACTTTATGGTTAGAGTAAGGGATAGGGTTTCAATTAGGGTTAGGGTTAGGGTTAGAATTAGTGTTGGATGAGACAGAAACTTCACCTTTCTCTTCCCCTTCTTGGTGTGTGTGGAGAAAATCGCCCTTGTCAGGGAGCCCCTGCAGGCTCTGCCCCTCCGGTGATCCAACAGCGGCCCCTGCTGACCGAGATTGGAGTTGCGCCAAAAAATGAACCAGACTGTTTCCTCTTTTTTAAAGGGATATTTTTGGTAGAGGATTCTTTGGTTGTTTTTGTGTTCTTTCTTTGTTCTGCAAATACACATATATCCGTAAGGAAGGGGCTGTTAGTTTTGCTTTTTCCGTAATTCCTCCCCATACTTGGACACTCTTAATTTTGATTTTCAATTGCTTTGAAGGAGGAGTTTGGTCTTCTTTATAAGTAGCCGTCCTTAGCCAAATACTTTTGTCTCATTAAACTGAGAAAGGTGCAAAGTCATGTTTTGTTTACAGCCCAGAGATCTTGCAGGCTCTTCCCATTTGCCTCTGCCCCTCTCAGAGAACTTGTGTGGGCACCTTCCCTGCCTGCACCAGAGGATTTCACAAAACTGAGACCTGGGGTATTTCATGGAGAAGGACCTGGGGGTGTTCTGAGGCCTCTCCAAGCAAATGTTTCCTTCAGGAGAGCTAAAGACAGTGGGGGGAACAGCAGAAATGCAGCTCCTCCAGGAATTTCAATGCCTCCAGGAATTTTGAGCATATGCCCACAGATCCTCCCAGAGGCGTGAGGCAACCATGAAGATTCCATGTGAATGCCCTATTTGGGATAACTTAGGAGATGGCTGCATCCCCTCTCCCTTACCCAGAGGCTGGAGATGCTGCTGTCTGGGAGCAGGAGGTGCCTGTGTGGGGGTTCAGCACCGCTGGCTTGGTGCAAATACAAAAAACGTTTGGACGATACTCCCGGGCACGTGGTGTGACTCTGGGGGATGGTCCAGTGAAGGCTCAGGAGTTGGACTCGATGATCCCTGTGGGTCCTTTCCAACTTGGAATACTGGGTGTGATTCTGTGAAGTTCCTCAGGGCTGTGTGTGAGCAGAGAGCAGGGGCTGAGCAAAGCAGAGCAGGGCAATGGCAGCACAGCCCTTGAGCACTGTGAGGACACAGCACAGGATCCAGATCCAGAGGGGAATGGCTGACCCTGGAAGAAGGGTGGGTCACAATGTGGACAAAATATGTCTAGGAAGGGAGGAGCACTGGAGGGCTGCTGAGAGGGACAGGACAGGGCGTGTCCTGGGCACAGGGCAGGACACAGGCTGTGTGGATCAGGCGTGCAGCAGTGATGGGCAGAGCTGCTTTGGGGAAGGCAGGAGGATGATTGTTTCCTTCAGCCCCCATGGCACTCTGAACAAAAGAGGGTGATTTTCAACACTTCCCAATGGGTTCAGAGCAGAGTGTAACACCTGGGAGGTGCTGAAATGCTTTAGGCATCAGAGCCATCCACCTGGAACCACAAACCACACAAAAACCGGGCTTGGGGTGGTGTCAAACAGGGGAAAAAAAAAAAAAAAAAGATGTGGGATTGAGCCACACAGGTGGGAAAATTCTTGTCTAATAAATCCTCAGTGATGGGAATGTGGAAGGGGCACGGGGCTGAACTCTCTCCAGAGCCACAGTTGGGCAGGGCATTCATTTCTTGATCCTCACAGATGACAGAGGGTGGATATGGGATCCCCACGGTGTCTCAGTGTGTGCAGCACTTGGGGGAGCTGCAGGCTCTCAGCCTGTACCTTTCTCCTCCCAGGCAACTGGGCCAGCTCCCAGGCAGGCACAGCCACCAATGGGGAAGGATTCCCTCATCACACACTCAGTGACTCTCAGCATCAGGCCAAGACTGCCCAGCTGCCGCCACCAGGACATGAGGAGATTCATCAACTGGGATCTCACTGGGCTGGAATGGCATATCCTGCTCACTGCTTCCTCCCCCCATCACACCTTCTCTGGTCTCTTCTCTTTTTCTAAGAGCCCATGTCAGACAGTTGGGCAGATTTGCATGAGCTGGCTGGTTCCACATTCATCTAAAGGATCAAGATGGGAGCTGGGGGAGGAGTTCAGTGTCTGGGATGGTCCCTGCACAGGACACCAAGAATCATGAGCTCTACATTTCTCTAACAGACAGCAACCCCTCCACTAAGACAATATTTCCTGGGAGAGGCAAGTGATAACTTGTGAGCCCTTTCTACTCTTCTTTCCTTCTGGATATGTTTTGTCCACATTTTGACCCACCCTTCTTCCAGGGTCAGTCATTCCCCTCTGGATCTGAATCCTGTGCTGTGTCCTCACCTTGCTCCTCTTGTCATCTGCCCCCATCAGCACCCTCGTACTGGAGAGATGGGACCACTGAGCACTGGCAGAGCCCAGCCTGGAGACATCCCCATGCCCATCACTTCCCTCTGATGCT
>NW_026086695.1:0-13689 GCF_022539395.1 Myiozetetes cayanensis | reverse complement strand
TAGGACCCCAGAGAGACCCCCCACCCCATAGAAACCCCCATAGAGACCCCCGACCCATAGAGAGCCCCACCCCATAGAGAGTCCCCACCCCATAGAGAGTCCCCCACCCCATAGGACCCCAGAGAGACCCCCAAGGCCATAGAAACCCCATAGAGAGACCCTCAACCCCATAGAGACCCCCATAGAGACCCCCCAGCTCAACCGCTCTGACCCCGCCCTGCTCGTCGTGGGGCTGCCCCACAGCCTGAGGTGAGACCCCCAGAGACCCCCCCAGAGACCCCAGAGACCCCCGAGAGACCCCCAGAGACCCCAAACCCCATAGAGAGACCCCCAGAGAGACCCCAACCCCATAGAAACCCCTGAGACCCCCACCCCATAGAGACCCCCACAGACCCCCAGCTCAACCGCTCCGACCCCGCCCTGCTCATCGTGGGGCTGCCCCACAGCGTGAGGTGAGACTCCCAAAGACCCCCACCCCATAGAGACTCCCCAACCCCATAGAGACCCCCAGAGAGACCCCCAACCCCATAGAGACCCCAACCCCATAGAGAGAGCCCCCCAGAGAGACCCCCAACCCCATAGAGACCCCCAACCCCATAGAGAGACCCCCAGAGAGACCCCCACCCCATAGAGACCCCAACCCCATAGGGACCCCCAGAGACCCCTCAACCCCATAGAGACCCCCAACCCCATAGAGACCCCAACCCTATAGGGACTCCCAGAGAACCCAACTCCATAGAGACCCCAGAGACCCCCACCCCATAGACAGACCCCCACCCCATAGAGAGACCCCATAGAGACCCCCAGAGAGACCCCCCACCCCATAGAGAGCCCCAGAGAGACCCCCCAACCCCATAGAGAGACCCCACCCCATAGAGAGACCCCCAACCCCATAGAGAGACCCCCATAGAGACCCCCACCCCATAGAGAGACCCCATAGAGACCCCCAGAGAGACCCCCACCCCATAGAGAGACCCCCAGAGAGACCCCCAACCCCATAGAGAGACCCCCACCCCATAGAGAGACCCCCAACCCCATAGAGAGACCCCCACCCCATAGAGAGACCCCCAACCCCATAGAGAGCCCCCCATAGAGACCCCCACCCCATAGAGAGACCCCCAACCCCATAGAGAGACCCCCAACCCCATAGAGAGACCTCATAAAGACCCCAGAGAGACCCCACCCCATAGAGAGACCCCCAGAGAGACCCCCAACCCCATAGAGAGACCTCCACCCCATAGAGAGACCCCCAACCCCATAGAGAGACCCCATAGAGACCCCCAACCCCATAGAGACCTCCACCCCATAGAGAGACCCCCAACCCCATAGAGACCCCCAGAGAGACCTCCCAACCCCATAGAGAGACCTCCACCCCATAGAGACCTCAGAGACCTCAGAGAGACCCCCAACCCCATAGAGAGACCTCCACCCCATAGAGAGACTCCTCAGAGAGACCCCCAACCCCATAGAGAGACCCCCACCCCATAGAGAGACTCCCAGAGAGACCCCCAACCCCATAGAGAGACCCCCACAGACCCCCCAACCCCACAGAGAGCCCTCACCTATAGAGACCGTCACCCCACAGAGAGACCTCCAGCCCCATAGAGAGACCCCAACCCGTAGAGACCCCCATAGAGACCCCCACCCCATAGAGAGACCCACCCCATAGAGATCCCTCCCAGAGAGAGACCCCCACCCCATAGAGATCCCCACCTCAGAGAGACCCCAACCCCATAGAGAGACTCCCAGAGAGACCCCCACCCTGTAGAGACCCTCACAGACCCTCCCACCCCACAGCACCAGATGAGACCCCACAGAGACCCCCACCCCAGAGAGAGACCCTCCCTGCCTCACAGCACCAGGGGAGACCCTCCAGAGCCCCCCCAGGACCCCTCGTCCCATAAGAGACCCCCTGGGACCTCCTCAGAGCCCCCAGGACCCCCTGTCCCATAGGGGACCCCTGGGACCTCCCCAGAGCCCCCATAGCCCCCCTGCCCCATAGGGGACCCCTGGGACCCCTCAGAGCCCCCCATAGCCCCCTGCCCCATAGGGACCCCTGGGACCCCCAGAGCCCCCAGGACCCCCCTGCCCCATAGGGGACCCTGGGACCCCAGAGCCCCCCAGGACCCCCTGCCCCATAGGGGACCCCCAGAGCCCCCAGGACCCCCCTGACCCATGGGGACCCCCAGAGCCCCCCAGAGCCCCCCTGCTCCCATAGGGGACCCCTGGGAGCCCCCAGAGCCCCCCCTGCCCCATAGGGGACCCCCAGAGCTCCCCAGGACCCCCTGCCCCATAGGGGACCCCTGGGACCCCCATAGCTCCCCTGCCCCATAGGGGACTCCCAGAGCCTCCAGAGCCCCCTGCCCATAGGGGACCCCAGAGCCCCCCCAGAGCCCCCTGCCCCATAGGGGACCCTCAGAGCCCCCAGAGCCCCCTGCTCCATAGGGGACCCCCAGAGCCCCCAGGACCCCCTGACCCATAGGGGACCCCCAGAGCTCCCCAGGACCCCCTGCTCCATAGGGGACTCCCAGAGCCCCCAGGACCCCCTGACCCATAGGGGACCCCCTGGGACCCCCAGACCCTAGGACCCCCTGACCTCCCTTCTCTGTCCCCCCAGCTCTGGGCTGATGGATCCCCGGGAGGTGCTGACCAGTAACGGTGAGTGAGGGCAACTGGGAGCACTGGGAGGGGTCTGGGGTCACCCTGGAGGGTCTCTGTGAGGCTGAGGGGTCTCTGTGGGGTGGGGAGGGTCTCTAGGGGTGGGGAGGGGTCTCTGTGGGTCTGGGGAGTCTCTGTAGGGTAGGGAGGGGTCTCTGTGGGGTGGGAGGGGTCTCTGTGGGTCTGGGGAGTCTCTGTAGGGTGGGGAGGGGTCTCTGTGGGGTGGCTGTGAGGGTCTCTGTGGGGCTGGGGGTCTCTATAGGGTGAGGAGGGGTCTCTGTGGGGCTGGGGGTCTCTATGGGGTGGGGAGGGGTCTCTGTGGGGCTGGGGGGTCTCTGTGGGTGGGAGGGGTCTCTGTGGGGCTGGGGTGTCTCTATGGGGTGGGGAGGGTCTCTGTGGGGCTGGGGGTCTCTGTGGTGGGAGGGGTCTCTGTGGGTCTGGGGGTGTCTCTGTGGGGTGTGGGAGGGTCTCTGTGGGTCTGGGGGTCTCTATGGGTGTGGGAGGGTCTCTGTGGGTCTGGGAGGGGTCTCTGTGGGGCTGGGGGTCTCTGTAGGTGTGGAGGGGTCTCTGTGGGTCTGGGGGTCTCTGTGGGGTCGTGGGGGGGTCTCTGTGGGGCTGGGGGTCTCTATAGGTGGGAGGGGCTCTGTGGGTCTGGGGGTCTCTGTGGGTGTGGAGGGGTCTCTGTGGGTCAGGGGGTCTCTGTGGGTGTGGGAGGGGTCTCTGTGGGTCTGGGGGTGTCTCTGTGGGGCTGGGGGGTCTCTATAGGGTGGGGAGGGGTCTCTGTGGGTCTGGGGGGTCTCTGTGGGGCTGGGGGGTCTCTGTGGGTTTTGGGGTCTCTGTGGGTTTGGGGGGTCTCTGTGGGGTTTGGGGGTCTCTGTGGGTTTGGGGGTCTCTGTGGGTCTTGGGGGTCTCTGAGGGTTTGGGGGTCTCTGTGGGTTCTGGGGTCTCTGTGGGGTGGTTTTGGGGGTCTCTGTGGGGTTTGGGGGTCTCTGTGGGGTTTTGGGGGTCTCTGTGGGGAGGTTCTGGGGGTCTCTGAGGGGTTTGGGGGGTCTCTGTGGGGTTTTTGGGGGTCTATGTGGTTTGGGGGTCTCTGTGGGGTTTGGGGGTCTCTATGGGGTGGTTTTGGGGTCTCTGTGGGGTTTTGGGGGTCTCTGTGGGTTTTGGGGGTCTCTGTGGGTTTTTGGGGTCTCTGTGGGGCGTGGGTTTGGGGTCTCTGTGGGGTGGGTTTCTGGGGTCTCTGTGGGGTGGTTTGGGGGTCTCTGTGGGTTTTTGGGGTCTCTGTGGGTTTTTGGGGTCTCTGTGGGGCGGGGTTGGGGTCTCTGTGGGGTGATTCGGGGTCTCTGAGGGGTTTTGGGGTCTCTGTGGGTGGTTTTGGGGTCTGTGAGGGTTTTTGATGGTCTCTGTGGGTTTTTGGGGGTCTCTATGGGTGGTTTGGGGTCTCTGTGGGGTGGTTTTGGGGTCTCTGTGGGGTTTTGGGGTCTCTGTGGGGTTTTGGGGGTCTCTGTGGGTTTTGGGGTCTCTGAGGGGTGGTTTGGGGTCCTCTGACCTGGGTTCCCAGATGGGTGCTGGGGAGGGCTGTGGGGTGGTTTTGGGGTCTCTGTGGGTTTTTGGGGTCTCTGTGGGATTTTGGGGGTCTCTGTGGGGTGGTTTGGGGGTCTCTATGGGGTGGTTTTGGGGTCTCTATGGGGTTTTGGGGTCTCTGTGGGGTTTTGGGGTCTCTGTGGGTTTTTGGGGTCTCTATGGGGTGGTTTGGGGTCTCTGTGGGGTGGTTTGGGGTCTCTGAGGGTTTGGGGTCCTGACTCCTTTCCAGATGCGGTGCTGGGGAGGGGCTGTATGGGTGGGTTTTGGGGTCTCTGTGGGTTTTGGGGTCTCTGTGGGGTGGTTTTGGGGTCTCTGAGGGTTTTTATGGTCTCTGTGGGTTTTTGGGGTCTCTATGGGGTGGTTTTGGGGTCTCTATGGGGTTTTGGGGTCTCTGTGGGGTGGTTTTGGGGTCTCTGTGGGGTTTTGGGGTCTGTGGGGTGGTTTTGGGGTCTCTGTGGGGTGGTTTTGGGGTCTCTGTGGGTTTTTGGGGTCTCTGTGGGGTGGTTTTGGGGTCTCTGTGGGGTTTTGGGGTCTCTGAGGGGTTTTGGGGTCTCTGTGGGGTGGTTTTGGGGTCTCTGAGGGGTGGTTTTGGGGTCTCTGTGGGGTTTTGGGGTCTCTGTGGGGTTTTGGGTGCTCTGCTCCCCAGATGCTGTGCTGGGGAGGCTGCTGTGGGGTGGTTTGGGGGTCTCTGTGGGGTTTTGGGGTCCCCAGTGCGGTGCTGGGGAGGGGCTGTGGGGGGGTTTGGGGTCTCTGGGGGTGGTTTTGGGGTCTGTGTGGGGTGGTTTGGGGTCTCTGTGGGGTTTTGGGGTCTCCCAGGCGCGGTGCTGGGGAGGGGCTGTGTGGGCGGGTTTGGGGTCTCTGTGGGGTGGCTTTGGGGTCTGTGTGGGTGGTTTTGGGGTCTCTGTGGGGTGGTTTTGGGGTCTCTGTGGGGTTTTTGGGGTCTCTGTGGGGTTTGGGGTCTCTGTGGGGTTTTGGGGTCTCTGTGGGGTGGTTTTTGGGGTCTGTGTGGGTTTTTGGGGTCTCTGTGGGGTTTTGGGGTCTCTGAGGGGTTTTGGGGTCTCTGTGGGGTTTTGGGGTCTCTGTGGGTTTTTGGGGTCTCTGTGGGGTTTTGGGGTCTCTGTGGGGTGGAGGGGTCTCTGTGGGGTTTTGGGGTCTCTGTGGGGTGGAGGGGTCTCCTGGGGGTGGTTTTGGGGTCTGTGTGGGGTGGTTTTGGGGTCTCTGAAGGGTTTTGGGGTCCCCCAGACGCGGTGCTGGGGAGGGGCTGTGTGGGGCGGGTTTGGGGGTCTCTGTGGCACAGGGAGGTGTTTCTATAGGACAGGGGGGTCTGTGTGAGGTGGTTTTGGGGTCTGTGTGGGGTGGTTTTGGGGTCTCTGAGGGTTTTGGGGTCCCCCCAGATGCGGTGCTGGGGGAGGTGCTGTATGGGGTCGGTTTTTGGGGTCTCTGTGAGGTGGTTTCAGGGTCTCTGAGGGGTTTTGGGGTCCCCCTGACTTGCCTTTTTCCCCCAGATGCGGTGCTGGGGGAGGTGCTGTATGGGGTGGGTTTTTGGGGTCTCTGTGGGGTTTTGGGGTCTCTGTGGGGTGGTTTTGGGGTCTCTGTGGGGTTTTGGGGTCCCTGAGGGGTTTTGGGGTCTCTGTGGGTGTTTGGGCTCTCTATGGGTTTTTGGGGTCTCTGTGGGTTTTGGGGTCTCTGTGGGGTGGTTTTGGGGTCTCTGAGGGTTTTGGGGTCCCCCTGACCCCCTTTTTCCCAGATGCGGTGCTGGGGGAGGGGCTGTATGGGGTGGGTTTTGGGGTCTCTGTGGGGTGGGGGGGTCTCTATGGGGTGGTTTTGGGGTCTCTTTGGGGTGCCCCTGACCCCCTTTCCCCCCCCCAGACGCGGTGCTGGGGGAGGTGCTGCGGGTGCTGCAGGAGGAGCAGTTGCCCTACACGGCCCTGTTCACCGCCCGCAGACCCTCCCGGGTGAGTCGGGACCCCCAAAACGACCCCCCCGGGACCCCAAAACGACCCCAAAGTGACCCCCAAAGTGACCCCCAAAATGACCCCAGAGTGACCCCAAAGTGACCCCCAAAGTGACCCCCGAAATGACTCCAAAGTGATTTCCAAAATGACCCCACAGGACCCTCAAAATGACCCCAGAGTGACCCCCAAAGTGACCCCCCAGGACCCCCGAAATGACCCCAGAGTGACCCCCAAAGTGACCCCCAAAATGACTCCAAAGTGACCCCCAAAATGACTCCAAAGTGATTTCCAAAATGACCCCCCCAGGACCCCCAGAATGACCCCAGAGTGACCCCCAAAGTGACCCCCGGACCCCTAAACGACCCCCAGGGACCCCCATAACTCCCAAAGTGACCCCCAGGGACCCCTAAAATGACCTCAGTGTCCCCCAGAACTCCCAAAGTGACCCCCAGGGACCCCAAAGTGTCCCCCAGGACCCCCTAAAAGACCCTACAGTGACCCCCCCGGGAACCCCTAAAATGACCCCAGAGTGACCCCAAAGTGACCCCCAAAACGACCCCAAAGTGACCCCAGAGTGACCCCCTAAAACGACCCCAGAGTGACCCCCAAAACGACTCCAAAGTGACCTCCAAAACGACCCCCCAGGGACCCCCCAGGACCCTCAAAGTGACCCCAGAGTGACCCCCAAAGTGATGTCAAAGTGACCCCCTAAAACTGCATTATAGGGACCCCCAAAGTAACCCCTAAAATGACCCCCAGAGACCCCCAAAATGACCCCCAGGACCCCAAAATGAACCCCCAGGGACCCCCAAAGGGACCCCCAAAATGACCCCCCAGGACCCCTAAGGTGAGCCCTAAAACGACCCCCAGAGACCCCCAAAATGACCCCCCAGGACCCCCAAAATGAACCCCCCCAGGGACCCCCAAAGGGACCCCCAAAATGACCCCCCAGGACCCCCAAGGTGAGCCCTAAACGACCCCCAGAGACCCCCAAATGACCCCAGGACCCCAAAGTGACCCCTGCAGTGATCCCAGAGTTTCCCCTTAACTCCCCCAAATTTTGTCCCACTTCCCCCAAATTTTGGGAGTCTCCAACCCCTTCCCCCTTAACCGCCCCAAATTTTAGCTCCCCTCCCCAAATTTCAAGCCCCTCCCTCACCCTCTTTTCCCCTCTTAACCCCCAAATTTCAGGCTCCCCTCGACCCCCTTTCCCCCCTTAACCCCCCAAATTTTGTCCCCCTCCCCAAATTCTCATCCCCTTCCCCCTTAACCCCCTAAATTTCGGGCCCTCCCCAAATTTCATCCCCCTTTCCCCCTTAACCCCTAAATTTCGGGCCCCTCCCCAGAATTTCAAGCTCCTCCCTCACCCTCTTTTCCCCTCTTAACCCCCAAATTTTGGGCTCCCCAATCCCCTTTTCCCCCCTTAACCCCTCAAATTTTAGCTCCCTCCCCAAATTTCAAGCCCCTCCCTCACTCTCTTCCCCCCTAACCCCCAAATTTCAGGCTCCTCCCTCATTTCCCCTCCCAAATCCTCTCCCCCCTCCCCAAATTTCAAGCCCCTCCCTTACCCCTTTCCCCCCTTAACCCCCCAAATTTCAGGCCCTCCCCAAACTTCAAGCCCCTCCCTCACCCCCTTTCCTCTCCTTAACCCCCAAATTCTCTCCCCCTCCCCAAATTTCAAGCTCCTCCTCACCCCCTTCCCTCTTAACCCCCAAATTTTAGCCACCCCTCCCAAATTTCAAGCTCCTCCCTCACCCTCTTTTTCCCCTCTTAACCCCCCAAATTTTGGGCTCCCCCAACTCCCTTAACCCCCCAAATTTCAGGCCCTCCTGACCCCTTTTTATCCCCCTTAATCCCCCAAATTTTAGCTCCCCTCCCCAGGCTTCACCCCCCCACCCCCTTCCTCTCTTAACCCCTCAAATTTCAGCCCTCCCCAAATTTCACCCCCACCCCTTTCCTTCTTCTTCTTAACCCCCAATTTCAGCTCCCCTCCCCAAATCTCACTCCCCACCCCTTTCCCTCTCCCAACCCCCCAAATTTTAGTCTCCCTCCCAACTTCCCTCTCACTCCCCTTTCCTCCTCTTTCCCCCAAATTTTAGCTCCCCCTCCCCCAAATTTCAAGCCTCTCCCTCACCCCCTTTCCTCCTCTTAACCCCCAAATCCTCTCCTCCCTCCCCAAGCCTCAAGCCCCCTCACCCCCTTTCTCCCCTCCCCTCTGTGCTTCCAGGCCCCCTCCGCTGCCCGGGGGCCCCGGGATTTTGGGGTCTCCCAGCGGGCCCTGCTGGGCCGGGAGGAGGAGGGTCCTGAGGAGCCCCCGCTGCGCTGGGCCTCTCAGGGACCCCCAAAATCCTCCCATGGGCCCGGGAACTTCTCGGTGTCCTTCAAAGGGCAGGGCCGGGACCTCACCCCCTCACCTTCGGGGAGGGCCGACGTCGACACCGGGGGTCCTCCTGGGACCCCTAAGAGGCTCAGTGAGAGGGGCGGGGAACCTTTAGAGGGTCAAGGCTTGGGAGTGATTTCAGGGAGTTTTAGGGGTCTTGGGGACTTGAGGATCTGGGGGACTTTTGGAAGCTTGAGAGGTTTGGGGGCTGGGATCTAAATTGAGGGGCTTGAGGAGCTTGGGGGAGTTTGGGGGTTTGGGGGAACTTTTGGGGGTCTTGAGGAGATCTGGGAATCAAAAGCAGCCTTGGGGGAGTTTTAGGGGATTAGGGTATCTTTGAGGGCTTTGGGGACTTTGGGGAGGGTTGGAGGAGTTTTGGGGGTTTGGGGAGTCTGGGGAGGCTTGGGAGGAATTGGGGTGGTTTTGGGGGAATTTGAGGCAGTTTTGGGGGAGTTTTAGGGGGATTTGGGGGCTTTGAGGGATCTGGGGGATTTTGAGGGGCTTTGGGGGCTGGGGATTTGGGGGGCTTGAGGGGCTTGGGGAGTTTGGGGGATTTGGGGTTTGGGGGAATTTTGGGGGTTTTGAGGGGTTTGGGGGATTTTGGGAGAGTTTTGGGAGGTTTGAGGATCTGGGGGATTTTGGGGGTTTGGGGGTTTTGAGGGGTTTGGGGAGGTTTGGTGGAATTTGGGGCAGTTTTGGGGTAGTTTGAGGGGGATTTGGGGAGCTTGAGGGGATCTGGGGCTTTGAGGGGTCTGGGGAGGGTTTGGGGAGATTTGAGGATCTGGGGGATTTTGGGGGGTTGAGGAGATTTGGGGGTTTGAGGGGATCTGGGGATTTGGGGGGAGATTTGAGGGGGTTTGTGGGATTTTGGGAGAGTTTTGGGGGATTTGGGGGACTGGAGAAGGTTTAGGGGACTTTTGGGGGGTCTTGAGGGTCTTGAGGGGTTTGGGGAATTTGGGGTAGTTTTAGGGGATTTTGGGGATTTGAGGGGTTTGGGGGCTTTAGGGGGTTTGGGGAGTTTTAGGGGATTTTGGGGAGTTTGAGGATCTTGGGGGATTTAGGGGTTTTGAGGGGTTTGAGGAGGGATTTTGGGGAAGGTTGAGGGAGTTTTGGGGTTTGGGAGTTTTGGGGAGGTTTGGGAGGAATTGAGGTGGTTTTTGGGGAATTTGGGGCTGTTTTGGAGTTTTAGGATTTGGGGGTTTGAGGGGATCTGGGGGATTTGAGGGGGTTTGGGGGATTTAAGGAGATTTTGAGGGGATTTAAGGTGAATTTTGGGGGATTTAAAGTGGATTTTGGGGGATTTGAGGAGTTTGGGGATTTAAAGTGGATTTTGGGGGATTTGAGGAGTTTTTGGGGGGATTTAAAGTGGATTTTGGGGGATTTGAGGAGTTTTTGGGGATTTAAAGTGGATTTGGGGGATTTGAGGAGCTTTTGGGGGATTTAAAGTGGATTTTGGGGATTTGAGGGTTTTTGAGGGGATTTAAAGTGGATTTTGGGGGATTTGAGGGTTTTTTGGGGGAGGATTTGAGGGGTTTTGGGGAGATTTTGGTGGGGACTTGGGGGTTTGAGGTCCCCCCAAATTTGGGGTCTCTCTGACCCTCCCTTCCCCTGCCCCTCCCCCAGGCTGGTCCTTAAATACAAAGAGGTTTTGGGCCCCCTGAACATCACGTGAGTTGGGGGATTTGGGGGATTTTGGGGGTCCTGGGGGTTTGGGGTCCCTGGGGGTCACAGAAATTGGGGGTCCTTTGGAGTGGGGGTGGATTTGGGATCCCTGAGCCCCCAAGGGAGGATTTGGGGGAAGGGAAGAATTTGAGGGTTTTTTGGGGGAGGGGCTGATTTTTGGGGTCTCTTCCCTCCCCCAAGAGTGTTTTTTTTGGGGGGCCTCAGTTTTTGGGTGGGTGGGATCCCAATTTTAGGCTCGTTTTGGGGCTTATTTTTGGGGGTGGGGTCTCATTTTAACCCTCCATTTTTAACCTCCATTTTTTGGGGGTGGGGTCTCATTTTAAACCCCATTTTTGGGGGAGTGGATCTCATTTAAACTCCCATTTTAACTCCCATTTTTGGGGGTGGGGGCTCATTTAAACCCCCATTTTGGGGGATGGGATCTCATTTTAAACCCCATTTTAACCCCTATTTTTGGGGGTGGGATCCTCATTTAAGGCCTTTGGGGTGGTCTCATTTAACGCTCATTTTTGGGAGTGGGGCTCGCTTTAACCCCCATTTTGAGGGGGGGCCCATTTGAAGCTCATTTTTGGGGGTGGGGCTCATTTTAAGGCTCATTTTTGAGGGGGTGGGGCTCATTTTAACCCCAATTTGGGGGGTGGGGGCTCTATTGTAACCCCCATTTTTGGAGGGTGTGGGATCCCCATTTTGGGGGGGTGGGGGCTCATTTTAAACCCCATTTTTGGGGGTGTGGGATCTCATTTTAACCCCATTGTAACCCCCATTTTTGGGGGTTGGGGTCTCATTGTAACCCCCATTTTTGGGGGGTGGGGTCTCATTTTAACCCCATTTTAACCCCCGTTTTTGGGGGGTGGGATCTCATTTGAATCCCCATTTTTAGGGGTGCGGGATCCTCTCCCCTGGGGAGGTTTTGGCCCCCATTTCGGGGGTGGGGGCTCATTTTAACCCCCATTTTTGGGGGGTTGGGATCTCATTTTAACCCCCATTTTTGGGGGGTGGGATCTCATTTTAACCCCATTTTTGGGGGTTGGGATCCCCATATTTTGGGGGATGGGGGTTCCTTTTAAACCCCCATTTTTAGGGGTGCAGGATCCCCTCCCGGGGGGGGTTTTGGCCCCCATTTCGGGGGTCCCTGACCCCCCCCGTGCCCCCCCCAGGCTGGTTCTTCGCCGTTCGTGGTTCCCGGTGTCGGGGCGCTCGTGGGCGTGGCTGGCCGAGGTGGGCGTGGCCCTGGGCGGGGCCCCCCCCGCGCGCTTTGGGGGTCGCGGGGGGGCCGCCCCTTCCCCCCTGGGCTGGCGCTGCGGGGAATTGGGGGCTCCGGGGCCCTTCCTGCTGCCCCTCCCCCCACCGGAGACCACCCAGCACTGGGGGCTCCTCCTGAGGGACGTGCAGGTAAAGATTGGGGGACCCCAAATATTGGGGGGACCCCAAATATTGGGGGAGGCCTCAAAATTCGGGGGAGCACCCTAAAATATGGGGGAGACACTCCTAAAATATTGGGGAAACACCTCAAAATATGGGGGAGACACCTCAAATATTGGGGGACACCTAAAATATTGGGGGAGAGCACCCTAAAATATTGGGAGAACCTCAAATATTGGGGGAACCTCAAATATTGGGGGGGGAGCACCCTAAAATATGGGGGGGGCACCTCCTAAAATTTGGGGAGAGCACCCCAAAATATTGGGGGGGGGAACCCCAAAATATTGGGGAGGGGAGCACCCTAAAATATGGGGGGGGAACCCCAAATATTGGAGGAGAGCACCTAAAATATGGGGAGCACTCCTAAAATATGGGGGAACCCCAAAATATTGGGGGAGCACCCTAAAATATGGGGGGGAACCCCAAATATTGGGGGGGAGCACCCTAAAATATGGGGGGGAACCCCAAATATGGGGGAGAGCACCCTAAAATATGGGGGAACCCCAAAATATTGGGGGAACCCCAAAATATTGGGGAGCACCCTAAAATATGGGGGAGCCCCAAAATATTGAGGGGGAACCTCAAATATTGGGGTGAGCACCCTAAAATATGGGGGAACCCCAAATATTGGGGGAAACAAAAATATTATGGGGGGCACCCCAAAATATTGGGGGAAAAACACCCTAAAATATGGGGGGGAACCCCAAAATATTGAGGGAAACCACCTAAATATGGGGGAACCCTAAAATTTTGGGGGCAAACCTCAAAATGGGGAGGCTCTGAATAGGGGGGCACAAAAATATGGGGATCACCCCAAAATATGGGGAGGGGTCACCCCAAAATATTGGGGGAAAACCACCCTAAAATATGGGGGGGACACCTCAAAATATGGAGGGTAACGAGCACCCTGAAAATATGGGGGCACCTCATGGGAGGTCTGAGGGGCTCTCAGAATACTTGGGGGAACCCCAAACCACTTGGGAGGGTCTCAAATTCTGAGTGCAGAGGATTGAGGGAGTTTGGGGGGGTCCTGGGGGGGTATTTTGAGGGGTTTTTTGGGGGTCTCAGATAATTTTGGGGTTCTCCCCCCCCCTTTTCTCTCCCCCCAGGTCCAAGCATTCAACGTGTCCAGGGGGTCTTTGGGGGGTTTATTAGGGGGTCCTGGGGGTATTTTGGGGGGCTTTTTTGGGGTCTCAGATAATTTTGGGGTGCTCACCCCCCCTTTTCTCTCCCCAGGTCAGGCATTCAACGTGTCCAGGGGGGGCTTTATGGGGTCCTGGTGAGGGATTTGAGGGGATTTTTGGGGGTCTCAGATAATTTTGGGGTTCTCACCCCCCCTTTTCTCTCCCCCCCCCAGGTCCAGGCATTCAACGTGTCCGGGGGGGGTCTTTGGGGGGATTATCTGGGGTGGTTTTGGGGGTGGATTTTGGGGGCTTTTTGGGGTCTCAGATAATTTTGGGGTTCTCACCCCCCCTTTTCTCTCTCCCCCCCAGTTTAGCCGTTCAACGTGTCCAGGGGGAGTTTTGGGGGGGTCCTGGGGGATATTTTGAGGGGTTTTTGGGGGTCTCAGATAATTTTAGGGTTCTCACCCCCTTTTCTCTCCCCCCAGGTCCAGGCATTCACCATGTCCGGGGGTCTTTGAGGGGGTCCTGGGGGTTTTTAGGGGGTCCTGGGGTATTTTGAGGGGCTCTTTGAGGGTCTCAGATAATTTTGGGTTCTCACCCCCCTTTTCTCTCCCCAGGTCCAGGCGTTCAACGTGTCCAGGGGGTCTTTGGGGGGTTAGGTGGTTTTTGGGGTGTCCTGGGGGTATTTTGAGGGTCTCAGATAATTTTGGGGTTCTCACCCCTTTTCTCTCCCCCCAGGTCCAAGCATTCAACGTGTCCGGGGGTCTTTGAGGGTTTATTGGGGGTTATTGGGGGATTGGTGGTCCTGGGGGGTATTTGGGGGATTTTTGAGTTTTCAGGTAATTTTGGGGTTCTCAACCCCCTTTCTCCCCCCAGGTCCAGGCAT